>NW_007726917.1:43638-43939 GCF_000696425.1 Galeopterus variegatus
GATGAACACAGCAGGCAGACTCAGAGGAGAATCGGGGGCAGTGTGCGGAGTCCCCGGTCCCAGTGCAGCCGCTGCCTGTGGGCTCCTGCTCGGCTTGATATGTTGGGGCACCTGGTTCTGGAGGGCCCTGATGTTTGGGTGAGGAGGGGCCATGCTGCCGCCGCCGGGTGAGGAGGCGGTACCGCTGCTGCTGCTGCTGCCGCCACCGCCGCCGCTCTGATGCCGGGTCGGTTCCTGCTGCAGCTGCTGAGCCTTTCACGGCAGTATCCTCGTGGGCCAGTGGAAGGGGGTCTTTGTCCCC
>NW_007726917.1:43969-45327 GCF_000696425.1 Galeopterus variegatus
GGGTCAGTTTCTGAGGCTGGAAAGTCCAAAGTCCAAGGAACCCATCTGGTGAAGGCTTTCCTTGGTGGTGGCTTCAGTGACAGGCAGGGTATCCCATTGCGGAAAAAGGTGGAGCAGAGATAGCCTATAACATTCTTTATTTGGAAATTTGAGATTTCAAAATACTAGTGTCCTTCCTGTTTAAGGGTACATTGTAGAGCTGAATTTTGGGTTACTGTGAAGGATTTTTCTTCATGCTGTCATTGTAATATATTTTGTAAGAATCCTTGGAATTAGAGTTTTGGTTACAAATTGTTTTAAGAAAGGTTGGGGGAGGAATAATAAGGTACTAAACATAAGATCATTATACAAAAATCCACTTTATTTCTGGAATTAGCCACAAAAAAGAAAATGTAATTTTTTAAAGATACAGTATGTAGAGAAACAGAATATCTGTTTAGGTATAAATCCAACAAAGTATGTGCAAGCTGTTTATGGAAAAGTCAAAGGTAGTGGAGTCAGAAAAGACTAGTTTCAAATCTTTGTCTGCTCAATGGATCCTCGTCCAAATCCTTGTCAGCTCCGTGATTCTGGATCCAAATTTCCTCCCAACTGCTTTGCAGGGTAGCTGACCTTGTGCAAGTCATTAGCCTTTGATGCCCAGTTTTCTCGTTTTAAAAAGAAATAACAATATCTATATTGTGTGGCAATGTTAGGATTACCTGAGGCTGGTGCTTATCAAGCTCTTAACACATAACTAAGTACTTAATGATTGTTGTTCTTACCTGGGAGTATATAGCAATTATGGTTATTCTGATTCATCAAGAAAATTTTAAATTATGACCTTTATACATACAATGTTTAAGACTTCAGGGAGATGACCAATATATTTTGAATTTCTATAAAACTGATTACATGTTTTGTTTGATGTTTTTATGATTGGCTTCTACCTAAAAATTCTGTCAATAAGGGAATACATCATTCCTCAGAGATGTTATAGATCAGTGGGGCAAAGTCATAGAGACTTAAGGCTAAGTCATATCTGACAACATTAGCCCAGTCTGAATTGATATTATTGTAAATTTATGCTATAGCTTTAGTTGAGATCTCCAAATGGCTGCTTGCTTCTTTTGGCCAAAAATAGCCAGGAGTCTCTGAAAAGAGAATATTTAAAAAGAGAAACTATTTTGCAGCCTTTTAAAAACCAATGTAACTTTTCCTAGTTAACATTCTATTTCTATGTAATATTTCTCTAAACATGGAATCATATTAAGCATTTTTAATATCTTTTCATTTTTACTGAAGGTTGAAGACTATTTTTAAATAATCATTCTCAATTATATATTGTGGAAGGTTGTTGAAAGCTTTAAAGTATGGTT
>NW_007726917.1:45588-47145 GCF_000696425.1 Galeopterus variegatus
CAGCCTTTTAAAAACCAATGTAACTTTTCCTAGTTAACATTCTATTTCTATGTAATATTTCTCTAAACATGGAATCATATTAAGCATTTTTAATATCTTTTCATTTTTACTGAAGGTTGAAGACTATTTTTAAATAATCATTCTCAATTATATATTGTGGAAGGTTGTTGAAAGCTTTAAAGTATGGTTTGTTTGTTTGTTTGTTTGTTTCTTTCTTTCTTTTTTTCTTTCCCTTACAAATACCTTTTTTTGTCTTTCCAGCTACACGTTATGAAGAAGGAGAGTCAGAAGCAGAGAGTATCACTTCCTTTATGGATGTTTCAAATCCTTTTTATCAACTTTATGACACAGTCAGGAGCTGTCGAAACAACCAAGGGCAGCTAATAGCCGAGCCTTTTTTCCATTTGCCTTCAAAGAAAAAATACCCTGATTATTATCAGCAAATTAAAATGCCTATATCACTACAACAGATCAGGTAAGATGTCTTGTACATAGATTCCTCCGTATAAATCTGGTTTATTGTGGTTAAGCCTGCAAGTATATATTCCGTCCTAAAGTGGACAAGGATATTAAAGATAAAAATGTTTTTTACCTCACAATTTAACTGTTCATTTATGTTATTATTGAGAAAAGTACAAAAATCTTTCTGCCTACACCTTTCATTATTACTTTGTGACAATTTGTCTGTTTTTAAATTCTGTATCTACTGTCGAACCCTCAGAATAAGCAGAGTCAGTTCTTGGAGAATTAATTAACAGAAACTATACCTGAAAGATGGTTCATCTTGGCTTCCTTTTTCTGTTTAGAAAATGTTAAAGTGGGCCGGCCCGGTGGCGCACTGCTACAATGCGCCGCTTGGGAGCGCGGCAACGCTCCCGCTGAGGGTTCGGATCCCACATACAGACCGGCCGCTCACTGGCTGAGCGAGGGGCGGGCGCAACACCGAGGGCTGCGATCCCGATGCCGGTCCCCTCCCGGTACGGGCGCGACACTGAGGGTTGCGATCCGTTGCCGGTCACGAAAAAAGAGAAAAAAAAAAAAAGAAAGAAAATGTTAAAGTGATCATTGGGAATTCATCCAGAGTACTTAAACCACCACAGTATCATTAAAAATGGTAGAAAATCTGAACAATAACAAAGCAACCCAATTCAAAAATGGGCAAAGGACTTGAATGGACATTTCTCCAAAGAAGATATACAAATGGCCAATACATATGTGAAAAGATGCTCAACATCACTCATCATTAGGGAAATCTACATAAAAACTATAGTGAGATACCACTTCGTACCTGTTAGGATAGTTACTATCAACAAATCAAAAAATAACAAGTGTTGGCTAGGATGTGAAGAAATTGGAACCCTTGTGTACTGTTGGTGGAAATGTAAAATGGTAGAGCTGCTGTGGAAAACAACATGACAGTTCCTCAAAAAATTAATCATAGGGGCCGGCCTGGTGGTGCACTGGATAAGTGCGCCGCTTGGGAAGCGCGGCGGCGCTCCCGCCCGAGGGTTCGGATCCCACATACAGACCGGTTCCCGCTCACTGGCTGAGCGAGGG
>NW_007726917.1:47907-50909 GCF_000696425.1 Galeopterus variegatus
CTGTTGCCGGTCCCGGTCTGGTATGGGGGCAACACTGAGGGTTGCGATCCGTTGCCGGACACAGAAAAAGACAAAAAAAAAAAAAAATTAATCATAGGGGTCGGCCTGGTGGTGCACTGGATAAGTGCGCCGCTTGGGAAGCGCGGCGGCGCTCCCGCCCGAGGGTTCGGATCCCACATACAGACCGGTTCCCGCTCACTGGCTGAGCGAGGCGCGGGAGCAACACCGAGGGTTGCAATCCCGTTGCCGGTCCCGGTCTGGTATGGGGGCAACACTGAGGGTTGTGATCCGTTGCCGGACACAGAAAAAGACAAAAAAAAAAAAAATTAATCATAAAATTACCATATGATCCAGCAATTTCACTTTGGGTATATACCCAAAAGATTTGAAAGCAGGATCTAAAAGAGGTGTTTATAAACAGCAGCATTATTCACAATAGCAAAAACATAGAAGCAACTCAAATATCTATCAACAGATGAATGGATAAACAAAATGTTGTATGTACATAAAATGGAATATAATTCAGCCTTAAAAGGGAGGAATTTTTTTTTTTTTTTGGTGGCTGGCCAGTACAGTGATCAAACCGTGGATCTTGGTGTTATCAGCACCATGCTCTAACCAACTGAGCTAACCTGCCAGCCCTTGGGAGGAAATTCTAACATAAGCTGCAACATGGATGAACCTTGAGGACATTATGCTAAGTGAAATAACCCAGTCACAAAAAGACAGATAATGTATGATTCTACTTATATGAGGTACTTAGAGTAGTCAAAATCATAGAGACAGAAAATAGGATGGTGGATACGAGGTCTGGGGGAGGAGAGAATGGGCAGTAATTGTTAAATGGGTATTTGATTTCAGTATTAACAGGATGAAAAGAGTTGTGGAGATAGATGGTTGTGAAGGTTGTACAGCATCATGGATGTATTTAATACCACTGAACTGTACACTTAAAAATGGTCAAGATGGTAAATTTTATGATGTGTGTTTTACCAGTTTTAAAAATTGGGGGGGAAGTAGCCTTTTCTTCAATGTCCATTTTCCACCAAAACTTCCCCAATATCAAATTTGCTTATCTATTTTGAAACAGCTAAAATATCAGTGATGTAATGGAGTAAGGTTCTCAACGTCATCTGTGAAAATCGAACCCTTTTTTCCAGACAGACAGACAGAAAATTCTTTTGGCTTTTAACTCATTTTTTAGTAGATCCTGAACTAATATAAAAAATTGAGAACAGGTGACCAATATTTCCAAAGAATCATAAAAATTCAGAACATCCCAAAGAATAAATAACTTCAGGAAAAGTTAATTGAAAATCCTAAGTTGGAATCAAATGAATGACTGTATTTAAAATCACTTGGTCTGCATTTCATCCTTTAATCAATTTCTGTGAATCTTGGTATTACCTACACATTTCAAGTTTACTTTTTACATTTTCTCATAAATTTTCAAAGATATTTATTGCAGTGCTTTCAGGAAATCAATAAAAATTTCAAAGACTTGTGTGTGGTTAAAGAACAGAAAAACAAGAAGAACTTATTAGTTGATCCAGCTGTGCTTTATTGTTTAATTAAAAATAAGCCAAAAAAAAATCAGGAAATAAGAAATATTATAAATATGGTATTTTGTAACTCTCACGAAGTGGGTTAGCCAAAAAGCAGATAAAAAACCTTAATTGGGCAAAGTAAGAGTCAGCTGTTATTTACATGAGATCTTCATGGAAGGTAACTAAGCTTCCAAATAGTAGAAATTAAAATTCTTTTGTGCGCTGGATTTCAGGGAACAAGTTGGTTAGCAACATATGTTTCATGGTTTTGCATTTGTAACTTTATTTTTGTCATTTGATCAGTAAGATTTATGGCGCTTTTAATTAATCCAAACTTTGGAGATCTTGTAAACAAGTTGGATATGGAAAATCAGTTTATTTAGCTCTCTTAAAATAATACAGAAATTAAGGCTGACATTCATTAGGAAAATAACCTAGAAGATTGTCTTTTAATATTCTTTGCCTGGGAAAAGATGATGACAGTCTTGTAGATGTCGAGAGGTTCCCTTTTAATTGAACATTTTTTGTTCAAGTGTTCGTTTTCCTTTGGTTTTTTTGTTTGTTTGTTTGTTTTGTTTTTAAATTTGACTATGACAGTCTTGTAGATGTCGAGAGGTTCCCTTTTAATTGAACATTTTTTGTTCAAGTGTTCCTTTTCCTTTGGTTTTTTTGTTTGTTTGTTTGTTTGTTTTGTTTTTAAATTTGACTGGTAAGGGGATCTTAACCCTTGACTTGACTTGGTGGTGTCAGCACCACGCTCTCCCAAGTGAGCTAACGAGTCATCCCTATATAGGGATCCGAACCCACGGCCTTAATGTTATCAGCACCCACTCTCCCAAGTGAGCCATGGGCTGGCCCCCCTTTCCTTTGTTCTTTTCTCCCTCATTATTTTTAAAAATTCAGATAGTCGAATTAGTTTAGCTCAAAAGAAGACAAATTAAGTCCTCAGCCAGCTCAGTCCCCTGCCCACAACCTTCTTCCATGTTGGAATTTTCTAATACAAAATTTTGCTTTAAGTCAGAAATTTACCCTTTTTCTTCCATTTTAAATTTGCTGTGGCAGTTGTGTGGCACACAGGTAGGGGAGTATGAGGAATAGGGAAATGGTTGAGGTCTAGCTGGTAGCACACTAAAGTTCTAAAGGGTCAACTTTTAGGATGTCTAATCTTACTCCCTTCCAGGGACACTGTGCCAGTGGTCCCTGACAAGAGCCTTGCTGTGCCTGGGCTCTCTTCCATTGTGCTCTATAGAGCAACAGGGAAGTCTAGGGCAGTGCTATCTGATAGAACTTTCTGTGATGATGGAAATGTTTTATTATTTATATTTTCCAATATGATAGCCACTAGTCATATGTGGCTGTTGAGCACTTAAAATGTGGCTAGTACAACTAAGGAACTGAATTTTAAATTTTATTTATTTATTTATTTTTTATTTTTATTTTATTTTATTTTTTTTT
>NW_007726917.1:51426-94914 GCF_000696425.1 Galeopterus variegatus
TTTTTGTCTTTTGTCTTTTTCCGTGTCCGGCAACGGATCGCAACCCTCAGTGTTGCCCCCGTACCGGACCGGGGACCGGCAACGGAATCGCAACCCTCGGTGCTGCTCCCGCGCCTCGCTCAGCCAGTGAGCGGGAACCGGTCTGTATGTGGGATCCGAACCCTCGGGCGGGAGCGCCACCGCGCTTCCCAAGCGGCGCACTTATCCAGTGCGCCACCGGGCCGGCCCCTAAATTTTATTTTAATTTAAATTGCCACATGTGACAATGGCTACTGTATTACTGTACAGCGTGGTCCTAGGAAGATTTGTTGGCAGAACGAAGATAGTTGAGGGTCCCCAAAAGCAACAAAAATGGAAGAGTGAGCAGGAGCTTGATAGTGTGGTTCCACATGCCACCCTCCACAGTGCTGGGGTTTGACATCCCCATGTTTTACTTCCCATTTTTCTCTTCTCTCCCCTTGCTACCCCGGATTAACATTAGTCTGGTAAATATCTACAGATTTATTATGGGTTGTCATTTACAAGTTTGGATTCTATGTCTGTTCTTTGTGGGTGTTGAGAACACCCAGGATTTCACCTTTTGAGTTGGTGGGTATAAGTCTGAGGTTGTAATTTAAACTCTGGATGCTAGATACATAAGCTAGTACTGAGAGCTGAGTTTGTGCTTAGTTGTTATCTTTTGCCTCATCTCAGAGTTCTCTAATATTCATATCTCTTCAAGTACTACACAGAATCTGAATATGATTTGAGTAAATTTTAAGTAAAATTTTACATGTAGTATGGATGATACCATTTTAAGAGAAAAGTTTGGAATCTCTACATTCATTCTGTGAAGCTGTTTACACATATTGTAGTCCTTTACTTAATACTGTCTTTGTGTTTTTGATGGTTAGTGTGCATGTGCTTCAATCAAAAGATTTAAAAGTCTATCCTGTCTAAATCCATACAGAGTTAGAGCAGACAGTGACTCATCACTTTGTAGAAAGTATATAAGGCCTTTATGAGAGTTGCTGTTAGTTGTAATGATAGTATCTATGAGAGATACCTGAATTCTTAAGATTTATAAGTAAAATAAGTCAAAACCTCAACTTTAAGCTATCACAGTTTGTTATAAATGTTTATACTGGAGAAATAGTAGTGAATGGACTCTAACATATGTTCCTCTCATTTACCAGTGTAAGAACACTCTTTACTGTCCGTATGTATGTTCCCTGGTCCATATGTATCTTCCCTGGTGATCAATATATTATTCGAAATGTTTTTTCATGGCATGGCCAGTACTTTCTATTTTCTTTAACCTTCATGTACTGGAATGACCTCTTATTTTCAGTAATGGGTAGATCACCATAATTCTTCATTGAGTAGCTTAATATCTCCCTAACTTTTGTCTCTTTTCTAATGTTTGCTTATTAGCCATTAATAGGGTTTTTCCACTAGGGTTTTTCCTAGCATATTTGCTTTGTAATCGACTACCTTACTAGGTCCTCGTATTACTTCATATAGTGTTTTAGTTTGTTCTTTTGGATTTTCAAGTAAACTGTCATATTGCCTAAATGTATTAGTGCGTTTGCCTCCTAACTTTATGTCTTTGAAGCCACTTTCAAGTCCTCTAGTCAGTGTCACTAGAAAAGATACTGTCTAGTGCTTGTCAAGATTTTTACATTGCCCTTTCAGAAAGAATATTTCATCATTTCCGTAATGGAAAATTCTATTTCTGTCACAGAACAAAACTAAAGAACCAAGAATATGAAACTTTAGATCATTTGGAGTGTGATCTGAATTTAATGTTTGAAAATGCCAAACGCTATAATGTTCCCAATTCAGCTATCTACAAGCGAGTTCTAAAATTGCAGCAAGTCATGCAGGTATGACTTCTTAGTTTTGCTAAGTTTGTCATATGTATGATTGAAATAATTTTACATTTTGAGTGTGTTCTTTTAAGATGTATGATTCCCCCCCAGCAATATCACTTCATTTCAATCACAAATATTACTGATTTTTTAATTTTTTTTTTGTTTTTTTGGCAGCTGGCCGGTACAAGGATCCAAACCCTTGACTTTGGTGTTACAAGGCTGTGCTCCAACCAACTGAGCTAAATGGCCAGCCTGAATATTTTTTTAGAATTGTAAATTCTACTCCCTTATAGAGTAGAAATAATAGTTTAGATAGGGTTAGCCTTATGAGTGGAGGAAGCAGGGGTTTGTCCCTGGGGGTTTACCTTCTAATCACAGATGATATTCTGTCATTTAGGTTTTATTCCTTTGGTTCTAGACTTTGTCTCTGTTAAGGTATGGCTGGTCCTAGGAGAAAGGACATCTGAAAGCCAATTAATCATTTTATAGTGTCCATGAGTTTATCAAATCCTCTCTGAGAGCACACTTTGGAGGGCATCTGAAGTCATGGGTTATCTGGGGATTTTAAGACAAAAAGGTAGACATGAAATACAAATTGGGTCTGATAGTTTTTGGTAGAATCTAACTGAAAAGCAATCTCAGAGCACTGAAGCAACAAAGGCAATTTCATATCACCCATAGGATCTTCGTTTTGTGTGATCAACACTATAGTCCTTAGTGCTTTGAATTTAGGGTATTTCCTTTTCGTTGGTCTGTATATGTATTTCCTAAGCCTTCTGTGCTTGGACTTTCAGCTCTGTTTGGCAGAAGGTCTTTAAAATTCCATGTGTTGAAAAGTAGATCTTCTTTCAGCTCTCACGTTAAACTTTCTTAGCCACACTGCTCCTTAGAAGTCAAGGGTACCAAAGGCCCTCTTTGAATTGTCTTTACTTAAATATGGCCACCAGAGCAGGATGCCCCAACAACTTGCCTCAGTGCTTTTAACCAGTTGGCACCGTTGTAGTCTGGATCTATTTTTTTGGCCTACTTTTCCTTCAGGCAGGCTGTTGTTAAATTGAGTTATTGAAAATGTTTAATGACTCTTTAATTTTGTGCATCCTACATGTGTTCGTACCTTTCTGAGTGAATCTTATATGTCTAGCTCCTTAACATTCATATATTCATAGGAGTATTCAGCAGAGTGAGCTTGACTCCCATGATCTGCTCTGTTTTAGGCAAAGAAGAAAGAGCTTGCCAGGAGAGATGACATCGAGGATGGTGACAGCATGATCTCTTCAGCCACCTCTGATACTGGTAGTGCCAAAAGAAAGAGGTATATATTCTTCTCATAGCTGGAGACATCTCAGTTTCTATTCTATGTTTTAGATAAGTGTAGAAAAAAACTTTTTTAACTATTAAGTATGAATTCTAAGTTTTAAATATTTGATAACATATCTTTTAGAATTCATCTGTAAATTGTTGATTAGCTTTTTTTGTTCAAGTACTATATTGCTTTTAGATGACACAGATAAAAATGAGTACATGAAAAAGTTCATGAAAAGATTCCTATTATCTTTAAATTCTATTTTTCAACCAACTTTTTGAAGTATCCTCATATGTAGCTTGGCAAAACCATGTTATTCAGGTTTTCTTTTTTAATGTGGCATTTAAAGAGTGCCAGTTAAATCTAATGTAGGTAATTTCTACATGGTGAATTACAAAGATGAAGTATGAATTAGGAAAGGTAAGGAGAAATTCAGTACTACTCTTGCAGAGAAGTAAGTCCTTGCTCTTACCCCTGTGTTTTTCCTTGTTAACCTGATCTTTATTTGGTATTTTAAGAATGTCAAATTGGCTGATTTGTTAGCTCAGTTGGTGAGAGCTGATAACACCAAAGTCTGGAGTTCAATTCCTGTACCAGCCAGCAAAAAAAAAATGTCAGATTGTAAAATACCAAAATCATAAATTGTTACGGTTCGTAAAATGTTAAGCTAGATATTTAGGGGTTTTTTTCTTTCTAACCTTTCACTCAACTTCCCTAACGCTTTCTTCCTGTCATGGGTTTTGTGGAAGGGGACCTTACTGTGAGATTCTGAAACCAGGCTCCTATCAGGAATCATGCAAGACCATCTCTTTTGTCTATGCCTCCTACATGGAATTTCTCTGGCCTTATCATGGTGGAGCGCCGTGTTCTCCCTCAAGCTTAACTGTCTTAACATCTTTGCGGAATTCCAGGGAAGATACCTTAAACAAAGCAGCAGCTAATCATTAATAGAATGGCTTGACAGATTCAAAATTGAATGAAGAAGTCATTACTAACTGTTGACACAGTTCTCTACATGCATTAAGAGATCCACTAAGATCAAAAGATTTTAAAAAGTGATTTAGAAAAGACAAGCTGTCTTATCTTTTCCTCTTATAGATATTATTTGGGAGAATTTTTTTTAGCTTTGAAAATAACTTTGCTGTGCTGTGCCATGGTAACTAAATTGATTGGTATACCCTGAGATGTGAGTCACCTCCATTACTGGCCTATGAATTTCATCCTTCCCAGTTCTTAATTCCTTGTTATACCAGGGACAACGGAGGAAAAATGTGAAACCAGATCAGAGACATCAAAGCAAGAACATCTTTGAGTATAATTATATAACTCTACTACAGCATCACCTGTGTTTTCCAGATCAGTCACCAATCAAAGATAGAAACTTCTCAGGCAAAAGAAGGTAATGGAGAGAAAAGTGATGGTACAATTAGTGCCAACACTGGATGAAAAGAGAGATCTTAAATTAGTTTAGTGTTAAGAAAACAGTTCCAAGGAAGCATTAGCCCAGGTGAGATCCTTAAATGTACATATTTCTGTACATTTTTTGTTTGTGGGGCATCAAGTAGATTAAATGGAAGTTATTGCCCTAAAATCTTCTATAAAAAGAAAACTAAGTATTATGTTCTTGAAATAATAGAATCCTAGTTCAGACAAAAAGCCTCTTTATGGACAAGTTTCCTAGGAAGCATTTTATAAAATAAAGTAAAAAGCACAAATAAGAGAAGAACAAATAAAAATCATCTGCTAAAGGAATAAAAGAACAAACCTGGGTTTGAAATGTAGCATGAGTAGGTGTTAAAAGATTGAGAGAGTTAAGTCCTGTACTTGGACAATGACAAAGAAAACAGCATAATGAGCCCTGTAGAAGGTAGTTATGTTGAGAGGCTTTGGTAATAAGAAATAGACTTTTCAGAAGTCAGGTAAACAGCAACGTGTAGAGGGTTAAGTTTAGCTTGGCCAGAGAAGTCAGGGCCAAGTTTTTCCAAGTACTATTGTACTTGACTCCTAAGTATTAAATATGATTCCATCTTTGCCTTATTTTTTTCAAAACAAAGAGTGTGAGAAAAATTGAATGTGGGTATGTTCTTTTCATTCTGGGAGTGCATTCTTTCCCCCCACCTCTCTACCCCCAAATCCACCTCTGTCTTCTGTGTTAAAATGTTCCAATATTATTATCTTTTAGCCTTTGGACTGAATAATTCTCTTTTCCTCAACCATATTTGGTTTATGCATGACCCTCCAATGTTGCTTGTTTTGTTTCTCTTCACATGTAATGTTTGTTTCTGCTTTCCCAGGAACACTCATGACAGTGAGATGTTGGGTCTCAGGAGGCTATCCAGGTGTGCAGTCCTTTTTTACACATAAACATATTTTTAAAAGTGTAACTCTTCCATGGCATGGTCAGTATTGATTAGGTGAAAAGTGAAGCCATAGCATGTGAAAAAAAGTCTTTATTTGGGTGCCAGTTTATTTTATGAATAAAGAAAGTAGTACAATGTAGAAGTCTAGTTAGTAAAATAAATTCAGAGTTAGTTGACCTAGATATGTTCAGAAGTAGCCTTGATTTGTTGTTAGCTTTGCCAGGGGCAAAAGCCCCTTCACCAGTCATTTTGGCTTTGCTTCTGTAGCAAAAGGTAGAGGTTGCTAATATGGTGGCATTGTCAGTGACCAGGGTCTGGTGGGTGCTGATTTCCTTTCAGGGATGTCTTTTACCGACTGGGGGCGATGGAGGGATTAAAACCAACATTGACAGTCCAAGTGATGTCAATGCATGTGGGACACCTGTGCATTGTGTTAATGCTTCTTGAGCATGAATACATTTCCTTAGTCTCTGATTTCATCCATGTCTTATTTCTTTAAAAGTGTCCATTCTTTTGCATGTTACTTATGATTTGAAATACAGCCTATGAGTTGCCATGTCATAGTGCTAGTAATAATTGTGTAGTGCTTTTGTTTTCACATTTGCCATTTGACATTCACGAAGTGTCAGTTGCTTACAGAACACCAGACTGTTCTTTATAGGTTGTAAAGGAGAACATTCTGTCATCTCTTCTACCTGGAACTTATAGACCAGGGAAAGAGACAGGTTGAAACAAATGAAATTATATGGAAGCAGTGTAGTAAAATGATTGCATAAGGTACACAGCTAACAAGCTGGCCGGTTGGCTCAATTGGTTAGAGCATGGTGCTGATAACACCAAAGTACAGGGCCAGTCGCTAAAAAAAAAGAAAGTGTAGACACAGCTGTGTAGTTATATAGAAATGTTGTGTGATTGCCTAAATAACTCTAGGAAAGATTATTTCCCTGTCATGCTTTTCCTTGAAAGTTAAATGTTCCAAAGTTATCTACATTTTGCTACTGTATGTAATTCACTCTAAAAAATTACTGTTATCATTGTTATCCTCTTAATATTTTCCTTAAGGAAAGCTTTCTTAATTAGATGGTAAATTTAAGAAAAAGACCACGGATTGTATTCTACCATTTATAGTGTATGGCACTAACTCTGGGTGGCAGTAGAATGAGAAATGAGAGGATATCATGAGGTAGTGTTATACCCAAGCTCTAGAGCCTAACTGCCCATGTTCAAAATCCCAGCTGTTCTTATTTGTTCTGTGATCTAAGTCTTATCAGCTTTCTCATCTGAAAAAAAAGTTTTGATGACAATACCTACATGGGATTGCTCTGAGGACCCAATTGGATAATATGTGAAAAGCCTTTAGAACTGGGCTTGGATGCAGTGAGTACTCGGTAAACGTAGCTCTGATTGTTTTCTGGAAATAGTGCCTGTTAACATCAGGACTTGGTAGATTTCATTTTGTTTTTAGTTATATGTTACCAGTCTGGGAAGACTCATTGGAAAAGATGAATGAAAAGGTTTTATTCCTTAAAGACTTGGGCCAGCCCGGTGGCGCACTTGGTAGAGTGCGGCGCTTGGGAGCGTGGTGGCACTCCCGCCGAGGGTTCGGATCCCATATAGAGACCAGTCTGCTCACTGGTTGAGTGCGGTGCGGGCGCGACACCGAGGGTTGCGATCCCGTTACCGGTCATGAAAAAAGACAAAAAGGGGAAGGAAAAAAGACAAAAAGGGGAAAAAAAAAAAAAAAAGACTTGAAGATGAATTTTAGCAAGCCTTGTAAAAGAAAGAACCTTTGGGTTTACTTAGCATAACAGCAAACACCACTGAAGCTCTAAGTCCAGGAAGCTAAATGCTGGACGACCTTGAAGCCTATGAACAGGGGGGACATGATAAAAGCAGCATAGTGATTATCAGCTTATTCAAGTGTCTGTTATGATTATTCACTTTATAGCCTAAGTTATTTATTTTATTTCTCTAAGCCTTAGTCTTTACGTCAGCAAAGTTGGGATAATAACTGTACCTGATCTCAGTTTGAGGATTAAATGAGTTCAGAGTGTTTATCATGTTGTAGAAGTGTTAGCTATTATAGCCATAAATAGGAATTTTGTGTGTATGTATGTAAATATGAGTACGTATAATAAATAATAGCTTCAGAGGAAAAATAATAAAGACATTTGAGAAAGTGTTCAGCACAAAGTATGAGGGTCAGGACTAACACTGTGGCATGAAAAATTTAAAGGAAAATCAGATCTAAAAGGGCTTTGGAAGTCTCTAGAACTTGGTGATAAGCTAAGGGGAGCAAAAGGTGATTGTGGTTCCAGTGTTTCAGGTTGGGTTGGTTCAGGAGGATGGTGGTGGTGGTGGCCCTGGAAAATCAGGGTCTCCAGAGCCTCTACTAATCTTTGTAAATTAGAAAAAGCATCCATTTCTCAAGGCATTTAACTTTCACATGTTGGAAAATTGCTATAATACACTAATTTTGTTAGCACAGGATCCTTTTATGAACTATCTCCTATAAAATTCTAAAATAGTATATTTATTACAACAGTGTCTATGATCTGAATTGATGTCCCCTTAAGTATGGTCTCTGGAGTGCATAATGGTGAACAGCCCTGCTTTTGAACTGTCCTAAGATGTATTTTACTTTAGTATGTTCAAAGGTGCCGATTACAGAAAGAAAAATGATTATGCCAGTTACAAGGTCTGGGATTTAATTTTATGCACCATTCCAAAATGGAGAAGACTCTAAGATGTATTTTACTTTAGTATGTTCAAAGGTGCCGATTACAGAAAGAAAAATGATTATGTCAGTTACAAGGTCTGGGATTTAATTTTATGCACCATTCCAAAATGGAGAAGACTAAACTGTAACGATTTGAAGGAGGAGAAGTGGATGTACAGAGGGGTCCCAAGAAGAATCTTAAAAGCAAAGTGACATTGAAAAGCAAAGCAGCCAGAAAGTATCAAATAGGGGACTCTGATGGCTGTCTTTTTGTAATGTAGAATTTATCTCATTTCAAAAAGTATTCAAAGCTTTCAGAAGTCATGGATATAATAAGGTTCAGCATCCACACTGGAAAAAGATAAACATACCAGCCGTCCAAACTAATACAGTTATTGTGAAAAGTATGAAGGTTAGCTCAAGAGTTTTTTTTTTTTCTGGCAGCCATAGTAAAATTAATGGGCCAGTGATTCTCAGTCTCAAAGGCAATATAAGGATCTGGAAAAATGTAAACAAAATAACAAAACTGGATTTGTTTAGAGAAGATCATAAGTAAATTTTGGTTACTAGATTAGAGCTGTTTCTTATATACAACTGGATTTCACATTCTGGGTATGTCCCATTCAAAGCTGCCAAGTGCCAGTTATTGACATTGGAAGAATGGACCACTTGCCATTCTTTTATTTCGTTGGCAAAATTCCATTAAAAAGTTTCCTTTCTCTTTAAAAATCTTGCAAAAATCTGCCCTAGATTCGCTCCCAGATTAGTGTACTTGTAGCTTCATACAGAAAAGCCTAATGGTAATTGGGAGTGGTGTGTTGGAACCCGAATGAGAATAGGGCTGATCTCCTGGTCCATGTCAGGGCATTGACTGAACTGTTGGGCTGCTTGGAATTCCTGGAATGAGAACTGATTTCATTCTTGATTACTGAAGAGATCTTTTAAGCTTAGAGCTTCAAAATTAATTTCTGGGTTTTTCTTTTAAAGGAATATTCCCCATATGTGAGACCTAAACAGATTATGTCTGACTTAGATAGTATTAAGTATAGATTTCTGTGATATCAAATTCAAGTTCTGAAATTTTCCTTTAGAGATTTCTTGAAGGTTAAAGTTATCTGTGTTCTAATATCTGCCCAGATGTGGAGCTCTGTGGTATTGGAGCTTCTTCCACTTGTTACAGACCTAAAGAAGAGAAACTCTTTCTCTTACATCATCACCCCAGGGTGCCTCTTTGGAGAAATAGTTTCCACTACATGAAATTTCTAAATTCCATCATCTAACAAACGCATACTTGACAGAGACACAACAATACTGAGGGGAGAAAATGGCAGGAATGATCCTACCATAAAGGGAAACGAGCAGTCAGAATGAAAACACAAGTGGTGAGAATGACTGCAATCCTAGGAACCAGAAGTTCTTTTCTTTTTCTCTTCTAATTAGATCATTTTCAGTTTGCCTTGAGCTCCATGATGCTAGGAAGATAGGCATTTCTGATACACTTAAAAATCTTGACTTAAGGAAAGACATTTATTTTCTCAACTGTTAATTATTCTTTACTTGAATTTTGTTTCTGTTTTCTAAAAGCATGTTTTTAACCTTGGAGAGGATACACTTAAAAATCTTGACTTAAGGAAAGACATTTATTTTCTCAACTGTTAATTATTCTTAACTTGAATTTTGTTTCTGTTTTCTAAAAGCATGTTTTTAACCTTGGAGAGAAAATATGTGGCCTTTTGCTTCTTCCTAACTCAGAATAGAGTACATAGTCAGAGGACTAGACTATGAGACCCATATATCTACATGGTTTGCTTTCATTTGTAGGATAGAAAACAGATTAAAAAATATTTACCTCTAAGTACTATAGTATAGGATTTTAGTAAATATTTGTAGAATAGAAAGTAAGTAAGTTATTTCTTGTTATTACCTACCTGTCTATTCAACTTGGAGACTGCTGGTTAAAGTCTGGCTAGAATTTCTTTATCATTGTCCTGAAGATATAAGAACAGTTAACCAGAAGTCATATTGGAAGATTGTCTCTTCTAAAAATTTACTGGGCTTCTCACCTTGGGTGAGTCATTTAGTCTTTCTGAGCTAGCTTTCTCAATAATTAAGAGACAAGACCATCTGCTCTGTTGGACCACTTTGAACTCTAATCTGTGGTCCCTTGTACTTTGTTTCATACCACTCATATCAGTTTCTTCACATCACATCTCACTGGGGTTATTTGGGGAATTTGGGGAACAAGACAGGAATTCATACTTAAACATGAAAATTTACTCTAGAAAGCTCAGATGAACAAAAGACCATTTATTCTTTAAGCTCGGTTGGGGTTGTGGGATAATGCTGATGGAGGGAGGGAGCAGAGACTGACCCTGACAGGATCA
The DNA here is from genome assembly GCF_000696425.1 of Galeopterus variegatus. Taxonomy (NCBI): domain Eukaryota; kingdom Metazoa; phylum Chordata; class Mammalia; order Dermoptera; family Cynocephalidae; genus Galeopterus; species Galeopterus variegatus. The sequence goes on from NW_007726917.1 coordinate 62,046, forward strand.
ATGCAAAAGAGACTTCTACCCACCATAGAAACAGTAGTCTGACAGTCTCCTTTTGTTTTCTGACAACTAGAATTCAGGAATGGTTGTCTTAAGAGATGGAACACTTCTCTTTAGTAGGTTTTTTGTGGGTTTTTACCCACCATAGAAACAGTAGTCTGACAGTCTCCTTTTGTTTTCTGACAACTAGAATTCAGGAGTGGTTGTCTTAAGAGATGGAACACTTCTCTTTAGTAGGTTTTTTGTGGGGTTTTTTTTTTTTTTGTACTTGGAACTGAGGTGGTTAGTAACAATAGGGGATTCCTAGTTTTATTGCATTTTTGCTGTTTGTCTTAAAAACAAAAAATGAATTTCAGTTGATTATGGAATTTCATTTTCTTTTGGTGTCAGACAAGATCTTTGTCAAACATGGCATTTCATGAGATATTCTAAACAGGTTTGTCTGGTGTTCGCTGGCTGCTTCTGCCAGGGTCACTGTGTTTTAACTATTTTGGAAATTTTCCTAATATTTGCTTATAGCTTCCAGCATGTTTACTTTGTTTGTGGCATATGTAATCAATAAGTTGTAGTCATTATGAAGCATCTGCACACAAGATTTTTTTTTTTAATTTCATGTTCATCCTTGCATAAAGAAAACTGACCCTGTTCTCATTATTCCCCTTTTCTACTTCCCTCTTCAACAGTAAAAAGAACATAAGAAAGCAGCGAATGAAAATCTTATTCAATGTTGTTCTTGAAGCTCGAGAGCCAGGTTCAGGCAGAAGACTTTGTGATCTATTTATGGTTAAACCGTCCAAAAAGGACTATCCTGACTATTATAAAATCATCTTGGAGCCAATGGACTTGAAAATAATTGAGCATAACATCCGCAATGACAAATACACAGGTGAAGAGGGAATGATAGAAGACATGAAGCTGATGTTCCGGAATGCTAGGCACTACAACGAGGAGGGCTCCCAGGTAAGTACAGGGGGTTTGAGTGGAGATGGGGAGTCCTTAAGACACATTTTCTTCTGGGTGCTGGTAGAATAATGCATTTTGAGAGACCAGCTCTAGAGGCCTAACTTTGGTTGTTATTCTTGGTGACTAGGTTAATACTTTGTCTTTTCTTAATTGTTTAAAATTGGAGGCAGTACATTACAAAGGTTAAAAGTTCATATTTTGGGGGCTGGCTGGTTTGCTCACTTGGTTAAAGCCTTCTGTTATAACACCAAGGTCAAGGGTTCGAATCCCTGTATTGGCCAGCCACCAAAAAAAAGAAGTTCTTACTTTGTAATCTGACATCCAAGATTCAAATCCTGCTCTGCCAATCCCTGTGTAAGCAACTTATCTTTCCTGAGCCTTAATTTTCTTATGTATGAATTAGGGATAATAATAGTATTTACATCAGGGTTGTTGTATAATCTATATTGAGCATTTAGCACAGTGCCTGGTACTGAGAAGCACTCAACGTTTCGCCTATAATAACATTAAAATCTTTCATCATCATTATTATTACTGTCCTTAATGTCCTTACTTCTGCAAAGACAGTCCATAAAATGTTATATAAGAATCAGCATGATGTTTTCACAAGTGCACCTCTAAATAATTGATTTAATTGATTTTTGTATAAAGCATCTTGATTTTCCATTCTTTATCAGTATAGCTAAGATACAGTCTTCCTTCTTTTGTATTTTTCTATTTCATAACCTTTATCCACTTTAAACCTCCCAGAAATTTTTTTAAAGTTTCAGGTCATTTATTTCCTTTCTTCTGCTATTACATTTAAATATAAAATAAAGTATGCACTGAGGATACTTGTAAATCAAAGAAATGGTTCTCTCTTAACAAATCAGATTAGACTGTGAACTCAGATTTGGGACTTAATGTTTGAGATATTCCTCTTCAGCTAAATCTCTCCTTTCCATTGGGCTAAGTCTGCTACCTTGAGGGGCCAATGGAAAAGTTTATTAAAAGTTGTAAGGAAAGAGAAGACAACAAAAGTAATTTGGTTCCTGCCTTATTTAAAATATGTAAATAAAATAAATACCAAACAAACAATAGTGATGTTGTTAAATATTCTTTAGAGCCATATTTGCTGAAAGAGGAAAAACAGACTGGCTTTTTTATATGAAATGACTAAACCGAATTTCACAGTAGCTTTAAGTATGATTGCCAAGTCACGAGTCTTTCTTTTTAAGGCATTTATCTTTTCATGGAATTATAAAAGCATACAGAAGATTTGTAGAAATGCAAAATTTTATCCTACTTAATAGGAACATACCACCTTTTAAAACTGTATGGAATTAATTCCATGCATTGAGTTAGGAGACTAATTAACAATAGATGGATAGCTTAACAATAGCTATCTAAATATATATATTAAAATAAATAAATACACCATATTTTAAAGTTCAGGGAAAGGGGATTTTAATATGGAATGTTAATTTTGTTTTTTATTTCTCTGTGTTTTCTTATGAAAAATTTCAAACATATACAAATGTAAAGAATAGTATAGTGAACCCCTACATATAACTGTTACTCGACATTTATCAAGATTGTGCCTTACTTATTTTCTATATCCCCTTTTTTCTCTTTTTCTCTAAATTATTTTAAAGCAAATCTAGTCTTTCATTTCTCTAAAATAAGCAGACATTTTCTTAAATAACCCTGAAGTCATTATCACACCTAACAAAATTAGCAGTAATTTCTCGGTTTCGTCTAATACCTGACAAATTTTCAAGTTTCACGATTGTCTGACAAATGTATTTTTACAGTTGGTTTCTTCAAATCAGGATCTAATTATTCTGTATATTATCTTTGATTGTTATGCCCTTAAACTCATAATCTAGACCGGTCTTCTCCCTTTTCTTTCCTCATGCCATTTACTCATAGAAGAAACCAGGTCAGTTTCTATACAATGTCCCACACTCTGGGTTAGACATTTTGCTTCCTTGTGATGCCAGTGAACTTTTTCCTTTATCCTCCTTATTTCTTATAAATGGAAGTTAATGTTAAAGGCTTGATTAGATTCAGTTTCAGCTTGGCAAGGATACTTCCTAAGACGTTTTCTACACTTATGTTGCGTCATGTCTTGGGGTGGTGTTTGGCTGAGGTAGAATCCAAATAAGGTCCACACATTGCATTTGATTGGTATTTCTTTTAATCTGTAAACTCCCTTTCATCTCTTCCCCCTACCTTCTTTGCAGTTTATCTGTTGAAGAAATTGGGTTTGGGGCCGGCCCATGGCTCACTGGGGAGAGTGCGGTGCTGATAACGCCAAGGCCACGGGTTCGGATCCCATATAGGGATGGCCGGTTTGCTCACTGGGTTAGCGTGGTGCTGACAACACCAAGTCAAAGTTTAAGATCCCCTTACCGGTCATCTTTTTAGAAAAAAAAGAAGAAATTGGGTTTGTGTTATCATTTCCCATAGTCTGCTAATTGCATCTCTGTGTTGTAGTTTAACATGTTCCTCTGTTTTTATGTTTTTTGAAAATTGGTCATTGGAGCCAGAGGCTTGATCAGATTCAGGTTTGATTCCCCATCCCCTCCCTTTGGCAGAAAAACTGACTTGATAGGTAATAAAACGGTCTTCTATTAAGTGGCACATAATATCTGGTTGTGTCTTTCTATTATGTTAACAGGTATTGATGCTTACGTCATTAATTCATTAAAGGGGTATCAAATGGTAACAGTTTAATTTTATCATTTCTTGCTCGGTTATTAGCTGGAATACTTCTATATGAGGGGTCTTCAAAAACTTCGTGGAAAGGTTCATATTATCTTTTAATTTTATATTTCAGCAAACTTTTTGAATTACCCACATGTAGAGAAACTTGCCTTATCCAATATTTGGTTACCCAGTAGTGCAGTCCTTTGTTTGTCTCTTTTTTTTGAAAGGATAAAAACTTGATTTTTTTTGGTTTTGTTTTTCCCTTTATATACCAGTTTTCAAAATAATGTGCTGGTTTACTAACATCCTCTTATATTTACCCAGTTTTTTATTTTTTTTTATGTCTCAATCAGAACTGCTAGATTGAAACATATTGCTGAATTTTAATCCATTGCAATTTTGTCCTTATTAATGATGCTCATGTTGTATCAGGCTGGTTCCTGTGTTCTTTTGACATGACTACGGTAAAGACTCTTTGGTAGATTCTTTATTGTCTGGTGTTTCAGGATAAAGCAGACTGGGAGTCAGACATTTGACAAGGAGCCCTGACCTTTTCATGTTTCTGCTAAAAGGTGAGGGCTCCTTGACATTAATATTTGAAACTAGTATTTTAAAACTATAGTTTGGGGAATACTGCTACTGAGTTGGTCATTGTTCCTAGTTTTTTTCAGTGGACAGAGCTAGGAAATTGTGAATGTGTGCATTTATATTTAAAGATAAAATATATCTTAAGTTCATACTGATGCTTTCAATTGAGATTCAAGGCCACGGGATTTTTATTCAGTGTCCTCTGTTTTAACATCTGTAACTCTTTTTCTCCCATGAAGAAAAATCTCAGTACTCAGGAATGCCAGAGGTGATGGAATTAGAATGTCACATAGCTACTCATTTGTTTTATTCCACCTTATTCAAAGCTATCTCAACATAACAGTACTTAATCTCCCATCAAAAATATGGTTACTGAAAATTTTTTTCCAGTTCTTTTTTTGTCTATAGAATATATTTCACGAAAGACATGCTAGTTATTGTGTTTTACAAATCATTCGGAATAGTCCCTTTCTTGTGTTAGTTTTTTGTTTTTTAGACAAAACAAGTAAGACAGCACCCTTATGTTTCTGCCACCAACTGTATAAAAATTAAGTTCATTTATTTCATTTTATCCATTTAACATTAAATCTCTTTCTTTAGGTAGGAAGAGTGGCATTTCTCCTAAAAAATCAAAATACATGACTCCAATGCAGCAGAAACTAAATGAAGTCTATGAAGCTGTAAAGAACTATACTGATAAGAGGGGTCGCCGCCTCAGTGCCATATTTCTTAGGCTTCCTTCAAGATCTGAGCTGCCTGATTACTATCTGACCATTAAAAAGCCCATGGACATGGAAAAAATTCGAAGTCATATGATGGCCAACAAATACCAAGATATAGACTCTATGGTTGAGGACTTTGTCATGATGTTTAACAATGCCTGTACATACAATGAGCCTGAGTCTTTGATCTACAAAGATGCTCTTGTCCTGCACAAAGTCCTGCTTGAGACTCGGAGAGACCTGGAGGGAGATGAGGACTCTCATGTCCCAAATGTGACCTTGCTGATTCAAGAGCTTATCCACAATCTCTTTGTGTCAGTCATGAGTCATCAGGATGATGAGGGAAGATGCTACAGTGATTCCTTAGCAGAAATTCCTGCTGTGGATCCCAATTTTCCTAACAAACCTCCCCTTACGTTTGACATAATTAGGAAGAATGTTGAAAATAATCGCTATCGGCGGCTTGATTTATTTCAAGAGCATATGTTTGAAGTATTGGAAAGGGCAAGAAGGATGAATCGGTATGTTCTCAAAGCCATTTCTTTTTGAAAATGTGTGATATTTAATGCAAAACAGATGAAGGAATACTGCTTTTTTGTACTAATTCAACTTAGATATATGATTTCAGCTGGTAGCATGCTATTCTGAATTCTAATTAGCAAAAACTTCTAATGAGCAAGTATATTCTGTGGGGAAGAGATGGCACACTACTAAGTCACCTAGATTAGGGCCAGAGGAAGGAGGAAAGCAAAAAAACTCTTGAAAAGCATAAACTTAAAGTATAGCCTTTTATAGAACAAGTGTTTTAAAGGATAAATGCATATAGTTTGAAACAGGAATTAGAAATAGTAACAGGATTTTTCTTTTAAGGTTTAACTTCAACCCAAAATACCTTAAATAAATTAAAATAGCTTTAAGGTATTGATCTGAGGTCAGAGTGATATAAATTTGGTCACTATTTCAAGTGCTATTTTGAAAGGGCTTCTTTTTTTAACCTCAAATTTCTTACTTTATTTTTTTAAAGGACAAGCTTCCTAACTTTCTTACTTTAAGAACCTACCGGAGACATTAAATGTTCTGAAAGAAGCAATCAAATTTAAATTTACATCAAACTTAAATTTCCTTCTAATTTTGATTTGTGGCATATATTTGCCACATGTCAATAGCATACTTGACTGTTAAATTTGATCCAGCAATTATACTATATCTTCTGTGTGCTCTTAGAGGCATTTAGGAAAATATAAAAAATTAAAGATACAAACCCTGCGTCCCAGAGCTTACAGTCTGTCATGCTACAAGCTGGACATTTAGACAGTGAAATTCCAATGGGGAAATCTTTGAGGCCAACATTTGCTCGGACCTTGAAGGAAAAATAAATAGTAATGTTTGCTATTCTTGTTATAAGCACCTGCTCTTTGTGTAAAGCACCATACTAAGCGCTTTATGTAGATAAACTCAAACCCTTATAATAGCCATTCTAGGTGAGAGATAATCTTCTCAGTTTGTATGTGAAGAATTGGAGACACAGGCAGAGAGAAGTTACCCATAGTCACACAACTAGTAAGTAGTGGAGCTGGTCTTGTTCCCTACTGCGGAGAGCTGCTGCTGAGCCAGTCACTAGAACACCAGTCATGGAGTACAGACATGGATGATAAGCCTTGAACTCTGTGCTCTAAGAGCTTGAAGTCTAATGGATGGGACAGAACCTATACTTAGGGAGAAATATTCCAGACATGAGACAATATGTTACAACATGATATTTATAAAGATGGTGGCATAAGGAACTCTAGGCTAGAGTTCTCCTAAAAAGGCATGAGGCGTCAGGGAAGAATGAAAAGTTGGGTAGGATTCAAATGAGTAGGGAGAAGGATATTTCAAATAAGGCAAGTGGTATGAGCAAAGCATAGGGTTAGGAAATAAATATGGTATGTTCAAGAGACAGGGTAGAGTTAGGGCCAGATTGGAAAGGCCCTTGAGTGACACATTTAGGAAGTGGTCCTTATTCTTCAACAGGAGGGATAGAAACAGAAAGATAGAGGATATCTTGCAGTTAAAATCTACAGGAGTTATTTGTTATTCAACAAGTTTTTATTAAGTTACTACCAGTTTATGAGCACTTTCTAGATGCATGGTATATGCCAGTGGACAAAACAGACAAACCCTGCTTTCATGCAGCTTAGACTTCCATTCTTATTCTCATTAGTCCTTAAGTCTAAAGCCACTCCCCAACCCCATTATATTTAGGGGTTCTGAGAATCTTCCAAAGAGTATTTGTCTCTTAGATTATTAGGAACTTTATCTTGTGTAGATGACATGTTTATTTTAAGAATTAAGCAGATTTATATTTCTAGGAAATAATCTCTTTATTCTCCCATGTTGACACGATTGGTTTTTGCTTTTGAGGCCTGGGAGGTAGAGTCCAAGGTACATTTATATTTGTATGAGATAGTGATCCACACAGTTTTGCTCTCATGCCTAGGACTTTGTTGAAAAACAAAGGAAAACCATTCTTATCTTTGTGAATAAAGGTACTATTTTGACCTCTTATAGTACTTAATAAGAATTAAGATAAAGTACTTGATAAGAATTGATGGTGATGCATCAGTTTAGTGAATGATAAACCTTGTCTTTATCTACTGTATTGACAGTAATGAAGATGGGCATCCCAGAAGTAGTAAGTTCATGAATTTAATGAAGTCCACATGCAGTACATATCCATGTTGACCTCTAAGAGTGTTTATGCTTTATCACCACTTACCCCTACCCAGCACCACTACCCAACATCAGCTAGGACTTCACACCCTGAGATAGAATCTAAACAGTGAGACATAAAAGAATAGCATAGTTCACTCAGGTGGCAGTGGTTTGTCATAAGCAGTATTCAGTAACAGCAGGCACAGTGTTGACTCATGCCGGTTGATTGCTGGTTTTCCTAATCTGCTGACAGTATTTCTGGATTAAGCACCATGACTCCTTTTCAGGTAAGAAGGACCCATGGGGAGACAAGAACAAGGGAAGCATCAAGAGCCTCCTGTAATCTTAGTTATTTCCTTTTGCTGAATGTCTGCCTTATATAAAAAGATTACCTTCCAATTGTAGAGAATTATTAGAGTTGGTTCTTTTTCCATCTTGAGTTTTTGTTCTTGCACATTCATTGAACACCTGGCCTCATAGATTAACAAATTCTTCATAGTACTTTGTTTGAATAAACAAAACAAAAAAAAGATATATCAGGTGTTTAGTGACTCTTGTACAAAACTTTCATTACTAAACCACCTGACATGAGGAATTGTGAATCTGCCATTTCAGTGTAACATGGATTTACCAAAAGTGTGTTTTCACTTTTAATTTTGTACTTAAAATTGTAAGCTATTGTAAAATGAACTTTAATTTCAAGTGAACAATCTTCAGATATCTCTATTCAGAAAATAGGCACCAAAATAGTGTCAGGGTTTTTTTTTCCCTTGGTAAGTTTTATTTTTATTGTTTTCCTACAAGTATTAGCATTTTTATAACCTCAAAAGATGTTTAAAACTTTTCCAGAAACACCTAGTTAGGTTATTGGCAGTGTTTTTAACTGCTTGCTTAGAGGCACTCTGGAGGTCTTGTTGAAATTTGATGGAATGTGTCTGCAGGCGGCTGACTGGGCTACCTATGCCTGCTACTCTGCCCTATCCAGAATGTCTCTATAACTGCTGAGACATTGTTCTGTGCTTGTTTTTGTGAATAACTTTTTAGACCCTGGTATTCTTAGTTAATAGAATTATATTTAAGCCTTCCTCAGACCACAGTGGATTAGAGATAGTAATAAAATTTCTTCCCATCTAAATTCTAACGTTTATTTTGCACAGTCCCTTTTATTTTATAAGTGAGGAAAATCTCAGAAAAGTTCTGAGTATGACACACATCATTTTTTCCCACATCTTTCACTGTGTTGCCTTTGCTGATTCCCCAGCATTACGTGATTATTTCTGGAAAACTGAAATGAACATTGACTCTGAGGCCTGTAACTATTACAAGATGCCCTCATGGTTTTGCAGTTTAGGTTCAAATGGTCACTGAGTTCTCCAGCCTAGTCAACCATGAGGTAGGACCAAAAAGAAGAGAGGCCTAAATTTGTTGTTAACACTTTATGTATATAATATGTTGGTCTGCAATTAAGAGAAAGGAAAAATTAATCCAGATTAGACATAAGTAAGTGTTGGACATGGTGTGGAGCCTTGGTACAGTCCTTGATTTTGGCAGCCATTCTTCTGTTGCCAAAATTAATTGATACATGTGCCACAAGTCTCTGAGGGAAAATGTGTGAGGCTTCTCCTTTTACATGAACTGTACAAGGAGTGAACTTGAGGAAAAAGAAATGGGTGGGCATGAGGCTTACTTACCATAGTAAAACAACACCTCAGTTCTGTTCTACCAAACTTCAAGAAGGTACACTTTTTAGAACTGTACAGAAATACCATTATGCCAATTAACATTAAAGAAGCATTTAATAAAATTAACGTATAATTGAGATGTTTAAAAGGAGCAGCTTGTGTGTCAGTGGCTACCCTTGATTCCGTTATAGGACAGATTCTGAAATATATGAGGATGCAGTAGAACTTCAGCAGTTTTTTATTAAAATTCGTGATGAACTCTGCAAAAATGGAGAGATCCTTCTTTCACCAGCACTTAGCTATACCACAAAACATTTGCATAATGATGTGGAGAAAGAGAAAAAGGAAAAATTACCGAAGGAAATAGAGGAAGATAAACTAAAACGAGAAGAAGAAAAAAGAGGTTGGTTTCTTTTTATTTTATTAAATATGAAAAAATATTATACTGTGTTCTAGCTGATCTCATAAATAGTTGTGGAGAAGAGTCCTGTTTGTGTAAATGAAGACTCAGGGTGTTTATTATTTTCACAGTAGACATGATGAGATGGAAATGGTTTTATCATTACCAATTTGGTCATCAGACTGGAAAAGATTGAAAGTAAGTTACCCATAAATAGTTGTGGAGAAGAGTCCTGTTTGTGTAAATGAAGACTCAGGGTGTTTATTATTTCACAGTAGACATGATGAGATGGAAATGGTTTTATCATTACCAATTTGGTCATCAGACTGGAAAAGATTGAAAGTAAGTTACGTGTAACACAGCTATAATCCTTGTATTCCAAGAATAGAAGAGTCAGTTAATTCACAACAGTGGGAGCTTAATGCCTCTTCATACGACTGGTAGATAAAAACCTAAGGGGCCCAGCTAGGGCTAGAAAGCATTCTCAGCAGTGAGTGCATCAAGTTTCTGCTATAGCATCCAGTGGCATGGCTTACCTCTTATGTACTCTGGGCCAGACAAGGAGGTGATATTTTGGTTGAACCACATACCTAGGAGAAAAGTTTAGTTTTAATTTATCATCCTAAAGATGTTACTTTGAGTCACTTGCGAGAATTTAGAAATATTTTGATAATAACTTTTTTTTTTTTTTTTTACAAATTTGATCATTTCTGATAAAGTTTGAGTTCACATAGGTACCTAGAATATGTGACTTTCCAAAAATTATGTTCGTCTTAGCATCAAACCTCCTCCTTAGGTTTTTTTTCCTTAGGCAAGAAAACAAAATAAATTGATTTGAAGCAAATTCTTATATGTGATGGCATATCCAAAAAAGAAGCGAAAGGATCCTCGTTGGTGAGAATAGTAATTTTGCCAGCATAGGGCTAACTGCAAAAACCAGCAGCTTTGCTGTCAGAGGGGATGTACTCATTCAGGATTCAGGATGGTGAGTGTATGTGGGGGGTGAGTTTCAGGGAGATGGGGTGGGGCATCTGTGTCTTTGACAGCTAAAAGTGGTTGATGCAGAAATGAATGGAGTAAACTTGCAACTTTGCTAGCCCGAAGTGATGGTCCAGTTTAAGGAATATCCTGGAAATTAGAGAGACATAGAAGGGATAAGCTCTTCACACGTTCCTGGCTGACTGGAAAACTATGCATATGTGGGGGAGATGCAAGAATCTAGCAAAAAGCAAAATCCAAAGGATACCTGAAAATTACCTGCAACTTTGAATGCATCCCCCAACCCATCACAGATTGATCAAGAGAGGGTAATCCTTTCCGGCTTGAGGTGTTTGAGCACAACTTTCATCTAAGTTTTTGGCTGACCCCTACCTGTGCAGACTTAGGAGCAACCCCTAGTATGAAGTCTCCTAGTATACCTATAATGGTATTCCCAGAGGAGAGAAGAGAAAGAAAGGAGAAAAAATATTTGAAGACATTATGACTGAAAACTGAAATTTGATGAAAAACATTAACCTACAGTTCTAAGAACCCCAAGTAAAAACACAAAGAGAACCACATTTAGATACACCATAATCAAACTGCTGAAAGGGAAAATCTTGAAAGCAGTAAAGTGACTCATCACAATCAAGAAAACAATCATATGATTAATGGCTGACTACTTATGTGAAATCATGCAGGCCAGAAGGCAACCAGATAAAGAAAAACTGAGAGAATTCACTGTTGGCAGACCTGCCCTATAAGAAATGATAAAGGAAGAGCTTTGGGCCAAAATAAAATGACACCAGATGGTAATTCAGATCCACAAGAAGGACTGAAAAGCATTGGAAATGATAAATATGTGGATAAATATAAAAGACTGTGTGTGTAAAGTTTTCACTTCTCAATTTCTTTAAGAAACATTAGATGTCTCAAGCAACAATTACAACACTATCGTTAGATTTATTACATTTATAGAAGTAATATATGTGGGGCTGGCCAGTTAGCTCAGTTAGAGTGTGGTGTTATAACACCAAGCAAGGTCAAAGGTTCGGATCCCCATATAGACCAGCCACCAAAAATAATTTTTTAAATGAGTAATAAATGTGACAGTAAGAGCACGAAGAAAGGGAGGAGAATGGAGCTATATTGGAACAAATTTGCAGTATTTAACGAAATTAAGTCAGTATTTAACAAAATTAAGTTGATGGTAAGTTAAAGATGCATATTGTAGTGTCTAGAACAACCACTCAAAACACAAATAGCCAGAAAAAGTCAACATAAGAATTAAAATAATACACACAAAAAAATGTTTGCTTAACAGTTACACAAGAAGGCAGTAAAAGAAGAAAAGAGGAACAATAAGACATATAGATAACAAATAGCAGAATGGCAGATGCGAATTCAGTTACATCAATAATTACATTAAATGTGAATAGACTAAACGATCAAAACACTATCAGACTGAATTTAAAAAGTATTCTTTCTGTAGGAGACTTACTATAGATTCAGAGGCACAGATAAGACACAAATAGGTTGAAAGGAAAAGGAGGGAGACGATATACCATACAAACTGTAACTATAGTGAGTTGGAATGGCTATATTAATATCAGACAAAGTAGATTTTAAGAGAAGAAATAGTACTAAAGACAAAGAAGGACATTTCGTAATGATAACGGGGTCAACACATTGGGAACATATAATAGATGTATATAGACATAACAATAGAGCCCCAAAAGACATGAAGGAAAAAGTGACAGAATTGAAAGGAGAAATAGACATTGTAACAATTATAGTCTCAATACTCCTTTCTCAGTGATTGATAGAACAACTAGACCAAAAATCAATGAAGATACAGAAGACTTGAATATGAACTAGTTTGACCTAACTAATGTGTCAAACACTACACCGAATGACTATAGAATACATATTCTTTTTAAGCATGCATGCTGAGTTATCCAGAATAGCCCATATGCTAGGTCACAAAACAAGTTTCAAGTTTATTCTCTGAATGCAATTTAAATGAATTAGAAATCAGCAATGGAAAGAAATCTGGAAAAACCCCAAATATTTAGAAATTAAAACAATGCACTTTTATATAACCATGATCAAAGAAGACATCATAAGGGCAATTAGAAAAATCTTGAATGAAGTGAAAACAGTACATTAAAATTTATGTGATACAGCTAAAGCAGTTCTTAGACAAAAATTTATAACTTTAAACACTTATTTTAGAAAGGAAGATGTAAAATCAACAATCTAAGCTTCTATATCCCAAGAAGTTAAAAAAAAGAAGAGCAAATCAACCCCACAGTAAGTAGAAAGGAGGAAATAATAAAGATCAGAATGGAAATCCATGAAAGAAAACAGAAAATGCCAGTGCTACGCTGGATTTGACATTTGGGGCTACCCTGTTGTTTCTACCTGCAAAGTTTTGTAGGTTTGAATTTTTTTTTTTTTTTTTAAGTTTAGTTAATACTTTTCCTGGCAATGCAAAGTTAGCAACAGCTTCTCCTTGAGTTACTCTAAAGCATTTCTCAAAGTGTTGCCTATAGGCAAGCAGCATCAGCATCATGTGAGAACTTGTTAGAAATGCCAGTTCTCTGGTCTCATTCCAGACCTACCAATTCAGAAACTCTGGGGTGGGTAGGACCCAGCAGTCTATGTTTTAATGAGTCCTCTTAGTGATTATAAGGCATACTTAGGTCTGGGAACCACAACTCTAAGGCCTATTTGGTGAGTAGAGGAGCAAACTATGTCACCTGCCTCCTTTCATGGTTGTTTAGCAATGTTATGTGAATCCATTATCTGTTCTGGTGGTGCATTCTAGAGGAAAGGGGTGGGCTAGCTGGTTAGTTCAGTTGGTTAGAGCACCAAGGTCAAGGGTTTGGATCTCTACACTAGCCAGCCACAAAAAAGAGAGAGAGAGAAAAGGGATAATGAAATTTTACAGATTATTGGTCACTGCCCTTGACTGATCCTTAACTAACAAAATATTTCAAATGACTTAATCTATGAAGAAGGCGACACAAAGAAAGAGAGTGGTAGAAAAGTAGGGCCACACAAAGAAAGAGACTAGGAGATTTTGTTCCTTTCCCATCACTGTACCTATCTTATGAGCATAAGTGCTCATTTGACTTTTGCTCATGGTGCCTTTGCTGACTAGAGGAAAGGGAGCCCTGGCACACAGAGCTGCTTTCCGAGGCTGCCAGAGTATTCCTGTTAATACTTCTTTTCTTGCACTAACTCTGTATTGCACTAACTAACTGTATTTCCCAGCAGTGTGACTTGGTGATGGAAGCAGATAAGTGGTACTTTGCCATAAGAATGTGAGGCCAGCAGTAGGAAGGAAAGTAGAAGCAGTGTAGTCTGAGGGTTATTTTAACTAGTTATTTCTAGCCATGAAGGAGCTACAGTCTGCTTCAGATCGTCCCATGTTTGGTTACTTTATGAATATTAAGAAATAGCAAAACACCAGAAAGTTGGATAGTGGCTAAGACAGTCAGCCCTCTCTGTCTTTAAGCCATAAGAGGATTCTTAACCAGATGGAAATTGAGGGAAACTAGAAGATCTCACACACCCTGTTTTTAATTAAATATCAGAATTCCTCATGCAAGGGTAAGTAAGCAAGGGTAAAACAACATAGAGAACTTTTAGTTTAACATGGCAAATTATACACAAATGTTACTGCTACTCCTTCCCAAAACACCTCCAAAATGGTGGAAAGGGGATTTAAAAAAAATAAAAAACAAAAACACACTAACATTCTCCTCCCTCAAAAAAAGAAAAGGAAATCAGTGGAAGAGGAAAGGGTGGCAATTAAAATTTGGAAACTAGAAAATGGATGAATAAGTTGCTAACACTGGCTTCAGTGCCAGCAGTGGATGACAACCTCAAATAGGCCAATTCCTGTTTCAGAATGGCACAGAGATTATTAGAACATCAGTTGCTTCCAAAAATAGCGGTACACGTAGGACTGAAAACAGGGGGATCAGCTGAAAGTCTAAAAGAAGAGTTGAGTCTCCAGATTACCTCCTTAACCCTTCCTGTGACTGTTCCTCCTAAAGAGTCTAGACTCGGGGATACCAGGCAGACTCAAGTGGGAGTAAAGGGATGAAGGGAGGGTTAAGTGAAAGGATTTCTACTAAATAGTGAGATCTTTTAGTCATCCTTGCTATTTAGCTCCTAGAATGCTGGCAGTCACGCTTAGTTTCAGGGCAGTAGATTTTCTCTTGAGAAATGGACCAAGCAATGATAACATCTGGAGATCTCCAATGAAACCCCTTACTCATCCAGCTCTATGCATGCACAGAGGGCTTCTAATCAGCTTTGTAACATCTCACTCTTAAATATGAGCAGATATTTATTTAAATAGGACCAAATATTTAAGGAAAATTCCTAAAATGTAAATTTTTTTTTAAAAACTGTAATATTTAGGTTTTCAGAGAGATGACAAGTTATTACATCCATGAAACAACAGGAGGCTATAAAGAAATATTCACAGAACAAAAATTCTCTTGGAAATTAAAAATATGGCAAAGTCACCAAGTGAGAGAAAATATTCATAAATCATATATCTGATAAGAGTCTGGTATCCAGAATGTATAAAGAACTCATACAACTCAACAAAAACAAGACAACCCAATTCAAAATGAGCAAAGGATTTGAATAGACATCTCCCCAAAGAAATTATACGAATGGCCAATAAGCACATGAAAAGATGTTAAACATCATTAATTATTAGGAGAATGAAAATCAAAACTATAAGATACCCCTTGCACACCCTTTAGGATGACTGTTATCAAAAAAGAAAAATAAAAAATGTTCGTTGAAATCAGATCCTTCATAAGTTGCTGGTGGGAATATAAAGTAGATACAACCTCTGTGAGAAAAAATTTGGCAGTTCCTCAAAAAGCTGAACATTGAATTACCATATGATCCACCAATTCCCCTCCTAGGTATGTGTCCAAAGGAACTAAAAGCGGGGACTTGAAGAGATATTTGTATTCCCATGTTCATAGCAGAATTGGTTACAATAACCAAAAGGCAGAAACAGCCCAAGTGTCCATCAACAAATGAATGGATAAACAAAATATGGAATATCCATACACAAAGGAATATTATCCAGCCATAAAAAGGAATGAAATACTGACACATGCTACATAATGAACTTTGAAGACATTTTGCTGAGTGGAATAACCAGACAGAAAGGGACAAATATTGTATTGTAGCACTTGCTTGAAGTATCTAGAATAGGCAAATTCATAGAGATAGGAAGTAGAATAGAGGTTACTAGGGGCTGGAGGGCAGGGGAGAGGGATAGAGTTAATGTTTAATGATTACAGAGTTTCTGTTTGGAGTAATGAAAAAGTTTTTGGGGCCGGCCCGGTGGCGCACTGCTACAGTGCACCGCTTGGGAAGTGCGGAAGCGCTCCCCTATGATCCATCCTGGGACACCATTCCTCTCTATATTTGGACCTGTAAAACTAAAAAAAAGTTCTCTGCTCTTAAAATACAGTGACGAGACATGCATAGGATTAACAGTTAATAGATTTTGCTGTTCAAATAGGGAGAGCTGGAAGAAAGAAAGAGTCACCAATTCCAAATAATGTTGAAATCCAGCTGGGTAGACTCCATTGGGTTTCTGAGCCTGGGAACAATCCTCTGCAGCTCAACACTTTGCCCCCTGAATCATACTTTTTCATGAAAGATAGCATGTGTCTGCAACTGAGTAGTTTTATCACCCTGTTTCCTATTTTTAGAATTTTGTGGGTCAGACAGCATTCTTTCATTTTGTACTTTCTCTGTCCCTTGCAGTTCAGCTAACAGTGTTTCTGCTGGTATAAAATAATAGAGAATCTTGTGGATCTGTTATGTATGTCACACTCAGTTAATCACTGTTAGATGACATTTTCACCAAAATTGGCAAAACTTTTTTAAAAAGTTATAATGCCAGTATCAGAGAAGGAATAGAAAAACATACCACTTGTAGGTGGAAGGGGAAAGATCGTATAAGGGGCATAAAGAATAAGTATGATTTATAACAACGAATATGCTAAGGAAAAAAAAAAAGAAAAACATACCACTTGTATCCAAACAGTGAGGGACTTAAATTGGTATATCCTTTTGGAGATCAATTTGGAAGATGCATTTTGGAAAACACTTTAAATGCTTATTCCTAGCTGTTCCATTAATGGGAAATATCCTAAGGAAATAAAGATTTTGGCAAAGCTTTATTCTCAAAAAAAAAAAAAAAAAAAAAAAACCTAAGGTATTTCAAATGATAGCTTGTACTGGACATTAAAAAGTCTTAGGCTGGGCCGAGCCTGTGGCGCACTCAGGAGAGTGCAGCGCTGGGAGCGCAGCAGTGCTCCCGCTGCGGGTTCAGATCCTATATAAGGATGACCGGTGTACTCACTGGCTGAGCGCGGTGTGGCCGGTCTCAAAAAAAAAGGACAAATAAAAAGTCTTAGGCTAACCACTTAACTCCCTTGGTTTGAGCATGGTACTGATAACCAAAGTCAAGTTACAGTATATTGTATGATATACCTATTCCGTATTTCTTCAGTTCTAGGACTGCATAAATTATGTCATGCCATGTAATAATTGTAAGGAAAAAAAATTCAGAAGCATTAAGACGGAGAGGACGTATATCAGAGATTATCTCTAGATTAGATGATTTATAAGTGACTTATTTTCTTCATGCTTTTCTGTATTATTCAAAATGACATGAGCATATATTTTAAGGTGATTGTTTTTATTCTGTAGATCCTTTGTTTCTTTCTTTCTTTATTTAAATTAATAGTAATTAGTTGGAATTCAAAAAGGCATTTTTTTTTCCCCCGGTGGCTAGCTGGTACCAGGATCCAAACCCTTGACCTTGGTGTTATCAACACATGCTCTAACCAACTGAGGCAACAGGCCAGTCCTAAGTAGAGACTGTTGGGAATGTGAAGATCATACTACTTTTCTGACTCCTGCCTTTGAATGTCACAAAAAAGAACTAAATGTATTAATGTGTGTTGTTTGAATTCTATGTCTGATTCCAACATCCCCTCAGCGAGTACCTTTTTCTTTTCTTTTTTCTTTTTTTTGCCTAAGAAGCTGAAAAGAGTGAAGATTCCTCAGGTGCTGCAGGCCTCTCAGGCTTACATCGCACATACAGCCAAGACTGCAGCTTTAAGAACAGCATGTATCATGTTGGAGATTATGTCTATGTGGAGCCTGCAGAAGCCAACCTACAACCACATATAGTGTGTATTGAGAGACTGTGGGAAGATTCAGCTGGTAAGTTTGTTTTCAATTGAAGGGCAGATTAGTGAGATGTGACTATTTTATTTGTGCTTGCTCTTCAGGGAAGAAAAATTTAACTTAGACATTTTGTGCCTTCCAACAATAGTTGTTCTGTTGTATCAATAATTATAATTAAGCACCGACCATATGAAAAACATAGGCTCTAGTGCTTTAGGGCAGATAAATACAAAAGAAATACAACTTCTTGAAGTCTAGTTGAGATTCATTCATTCAACTGATATTTATTAAAAGCATACTTTGAGGGGCCGGCCCGTGGCTCACTCAGGAGAGTGCGGTGCTGATAACACCAAGGCCGCGGGTTCGGATCCCATATAGGGATGGCCGGTTGCTCACTGGGTGAGCGTGGTGCTGACAACACCAAGTCAAGGGTTAAGATCCCCTTACCGATCATCTTTTAAGGAAAAAAAAAAAAGCATACTTTGAGCCAAACTCTATGTAGGATGGCAGAGATTCAGAAGAACAAAAGGCTCGTGTTTTTACAGTGACAAAACTACTTTAGTAAAGGAGATCACAAATAAAAAAAGAAATTATTATAGAGAGACATGTGCCTTGGTTTAAAATTTGTTTTTGAAAAGGCTTCCTAGAACAGTTGCCTTTGAGTTGAGACATGGAGAATGAATAGAAGTTAATGAAGCCAAAAGCAGGTGGAAATGTGACCTAGGTAATCAGTTTTTTCAGCTGCCCATCGTGTGAAATACACTTGGTTTCCTTCACCTGAATGCCAAACATGTCCTTCAGTATATCTATATCTTTACTAAAGCACACAGCTCAAGGGGTGTACTGACCAGAGCAGAGCAGAGTAGATCTCATCACCTTCCCCATTCTGTACGTTATACATCTTTTAATATGAGGGGAATGAAAATCAACTACATTGTATATTGATGAATTAAAAAAAAAATAAAAATAAAAAAATGAATAATATGAGGAGAAAAGGAATACTTCTTAGGCTTCACAGTACTTCATTATTTTTAAGTATTATGTCTTGTAAGATAATTATATTAAGAAACTGTGACCCAAAAAGCACAGTGCTAGGTTACAATTATGGCAGAATAGCTTTATGGAGCATTTCCTAATTTTGCAAGGAATATATGTATGGTTTCTGTTAATGATGATTACTTTTTTCTCTCTCTTTCTCTGTTTTTGAGGCGAAAAATGGTTGTATGGCTGTTGGTTTTATCGGCCAAATGAAACATTCCACCTGGCTACACGAAAATTTCTGGAAAAAGAAGTTTTTAAGAGTGACTATTACAATAAAGTTCCTGTTAGTAAAATTCTAGGCAAATGTGTAGTCATGTTTGTCAAGGTAAGAAACTCATTAGTTTCCAAAGTATCAGTCATTCCCTGGGAATAATATTCTACAACACAAAAATCAATACTTACAAAATTAGGAACTCTATTTTAAGCTGTTTGTTTGTTTGTTTCAGCTGTTTATATAGCTATATGTAAAGATTTGGGAAGAAATTAACCTGAGCATGGTTGTAAAAGACCATTTGCCACCTACACTATTTAGCTATATGTAATTCGCTTAAATGTTTTATATTGCCAGGCTAATTTTTAAGAATGATGTTTTCTGAAAGCCAATCATTATAAATTTTCAGATTGTTTTTTAGGTAATAAGATGTACTTTTGTGTATCTGTCTGATAAAGGCACATGAGCCCTGTCCAAAGCTTTAAGGAACATTATAGCTACATGAAATATTAATATATTTTTAGAAGGCACTTAGTAAGCTAAATGGAACTATTCATGTTTATTAGTTAAAGGGTTTGTATTTAAGAAGTCCATTCTGTAAAAAAGTAAATAATAGTCCATTTTGTAGTCAAGGAAATACTCCTAGATCTCTAGCCATTTACCATTTATTCTTAGCTGCCAGAAAGTCTTAACAGTTTGGTGGTTTGTATTTGCTTTGTTTTTTTGGTTGACTGTTGTTCAGTAAACTCACCTAACTAGTTTTCTTCTTATGCCCCTCAGGAATACTTTAAATTATGCCCAGAAAACTTTCGAGATGAGGATGTTTTTGTTTGTGAATCACGGTATTCTGCCAAAACCAAATCTTTTAAGAAAATTAAACTGTGGACCATGCCCATCAGCTCAGTTAGGTTTGTCCCTCGAGAAGTACCCCTACCTGTAGTCCGGGTGGCATCTGTATTTGCAAATGCAGATAAAGGGGATGATGAGAAGAATACAGACAACTCAGAGGACAGTCGAGCCGAAGACAGTTTTAACTTGGAAAAGGTATGTAGATAATAGCTACATAGAAAAGAATTTTATATCTCAAAATGTCTATTTCAGAAAATACATGAATAAAGTATTCAGACTCAGAGTTAGAAAAAGAGCAACAATATAAAACCTTAACCAAACAGAAAAAAGGAAACTATAAAGGAAAAAAAGAAATTAATACTTAGAAAACAGAATTGAAAAGTAGAAGTTAAATGTAAATCCAAGAGCTAATTCTTTGACAAGTCCAATGAGGTAAACTACCAACTTTTCTAATAAAGGAAAAAGAAAGCAGTTAATCTCAGACACATAAAATGTGGAAGAAATTGAAAGACTATACATTTCTGCTAATAAATTTGAAAACCCAAATAAAATGAATAATTTTCTAGGATGTTACAAGTTACCAAAATGGAATCAAGAAGAGATATAACACGTAAGTGGACAACAACATAAAGAAATTGAAAAAAGTGTCAAAGAGCTAACCCCAAAGAGTATGGAGGTCAGATAGGTGAATTTTTTTTAACACTTCAGGGTACCTATAATTATTATGCCATTTAAACTATTTTAGAGCATGGAGAACAAAAAAAAATTCGCAGTTTATTTTACAAAGCCAGAATAATCCTAATTTCACAACCTGACTAAATGAAAATAAAAAACTATACCCCTGTCTTGTTTATGAATATTGATGCAAAAATTACTTGGGGGAAAAAAGCATTTTTATAAGTGAAATTAAATTAGTTCTTTAAGAACCACATGACCAAGGAGGGGGGTAGTTCATCCTAGGAATGCGAGAATCATTCAAAATCAGGAAAATCTTTCCATTTCATTATATTAATAGATCAAAGGAGAAATTATTTGGTAAAGTACAATAGCCATTTTGACCTTTTAGAAATCTTTAGGTATATGTTTTCTCAATGTGATTTTTTAAAAATTATATTCATGTCTTAAGACTAAAGCTTATAAAACAAATTCCCTTTTAAAGTTATACACTGGACAAAGGTCCTTGCTGTACCACCATTACCTAATATTTTTCTAAAAGTAGCCAATGCAGTTAGATAAACAAAAGGAGTAAAACTATTGACAATAATTAGAAGCAACTTTTTTTTTTCATGGGTGTATATTCATGGAAAAGCTTTTGGAAACAAAATTCAGCAAGTACAAATTTCAAAATCCATATGTAAATTAATAGAATTTTTCTATAAATACAACAATAATTTGTAAGACTTTTCAAAGTAAAGTGAAAGCGTTGGATACATTACTTTGGCAACTGTTAGAAAAATCTTAAGAAAACAAAATTCAGCAAGTACAAATTTCAAAATCCATATGTAAATTAATAGAATTTTTCTATAAATGCAACAATAATTTGTAAGACTTTTCAAAGTAAAGTGAAAGCGTTGGATACATTACTTTGGCAACTGTTAGAAAAATCTTAAGAAAGTATCTAATCCACATTAACAGCAAAATACATTTAGATATTACCTTAACAAGGAATATACAGAATCTCTAGGAAGAAAAAGTCAATTTATTGATAGAAGAGAGAGCTTTGCCTTGCCAGGTACTATTACATTTTATTAAACTACAATTAAGAAAAAATAATTGAGGTACTAGCTCACGACCACTCAGTGGAAGGAATGGGCTTTTCACAATTAAATCTAAGAATAAATGGTTAGTGAATATAAAGGTGGCATTTTAAATCAGCAGAGAGAGCATGGAATCAAACAGTATTGGAGAAACTGGTAACCATTTGGAAAAAAAACACCTGGAGTCTCCCTTACTCCCTATTCCAAAACAAGTGAGATGTAAACATGAAAAATGAAACCATGAGAGTGCTAGTTGCTAGCATAAGTACATTTGTTATTTACTTATAATTTTTGTTTTTTTCATAAGCTTGCAATGGAGGAGGCTTTTCTGTGCATGATAAAAAAACCCAGTAGCCGTAAAAGAAAAAACAGTGATCATTTTATTGATTTATAATTGAAAATATCAGTCAGGCTAATGAAACATTCTAAGGACTATTCTTTTTTTTTTTTTTTGTCTTTTTCGTGACCGGTAAGGGAATCGCAACCCTTGGTGTGGTGTTGCCCACACCACGCTCAGCCAGTGAACGCACCGGCCAGTCCTATATAGGATCCAAACCCGTGGCGGGAGCGTCGCTGCACTCCCAGCGCCGCACTCTCCCGAGTGCGCCACGGGCTCGGCCCTTCTAAGAACTATTCTAATATACAAAGAGTTCTTTGAAGTCTAGGGAAAAAAGTAGCACTGGAAAAATGGGCAAAAAACGTAGTACTACAAAAATGCCAAATAGGTAATTCACAGAAGGAAGGCAACCAAAAAAGCATAAGAATATGTGTTAGTTAACCTAGTAGTTTAAAAATGCCTAACAGGTTGGCAGGAATTCAAAAGACTGATAATACATGCAGCCTGGGAATATCACACACTCTCATCTCCTGTTGGTGGCATCCCATTTCCTTTGACCCAGCAGTTTGATAGTGAGGTATGTGTTCCAATGGTAGTATTCAAACAGGTGCTCCAAAGAATTTTCTAAAAGGGGTGACATCAGTGTTGTTTATAAAAGCAAAAACCCTAGGCTCAACCCAAATGCCCAGAAATAGAAATTGAATAAGGTATCACACATCCATGTAATGCAATACTGTGCAGCCAATGAAAGGAATAATGTAGATCTATATATATAGTAATACTGAAAATTTTCAACATGTGAGGGAAAAAGACAAGTTAATTACTAACAGGTTAAGGAATGGGATGTGGTCTCATAATTGTGCAAAAAAACAAAATACTACAGACATAGCACCCTGAATGCACTTGATCTTGTCTGATTTGAGAAACCAAGCAGGATAAGGCCTGGTTAGTATATGGATGGAATTCAACCTGGGAATACCTGGTGCTGCAGTCTTTAAAAAAATCAAAAGTATGTTTACATATATGAATGGGAAAACAACACAGAACATAATACTAAACTGGAGTGATTATTTTTGGAGTTGGATCACAGAAGACTTTCATTTATTAAGTTTTACATGCTCTAATGTTTGTTTGAATTATTTCCAAAAAATATACTGCTTGTATAAAATCAAGAAAGATAAACGTTTTTAGGGCTGGCCCCGTGGCTCACTCGGGAGAGTGTGGCGCTGGTAGTGCCGAGGCCTCAGGTTCGGATCCTATATAGGGATGGTGTGCTCACTGGCTGAGCATGGTGCAGACAACACCATGCCGAGGGTTGCAGTTCCCTTACCAGTCAAAAAAAAAAAAAAACGTTTTTAACCTGTTAATAAGGGGCCGGCCCGGTGGCACACTCGGTAGAGTGCGGCACTTGGGAGCGCGGTGGGTTCGGATCCCATATAGAGACCAGTCTGCTCACTGGTTGAGCCGCGGTGCGGGAGCGACACCGAGGGTTGCAATCCCGTTGACGGTCACAGTACAGGCACGACACCAAGGGTTGCGATCCCGTTACTGGTCACGAAAAAAGACAAAAAGGAAAAAAATGGGCCGGCCCGGTGGCGCACTGCTACAGTGCGCTACTTGGGAAGCGTGGCGGCGCTCCCGCCGAGGGTTCGGATCCCACATACAGACCGGCCGCTCACTGGCTGAGCGAGGTGCGGGGGCAACACCGAGGGTTGCGATCCCATTGCCGGTCCCGGTCCGGTGCAGGCGTGACATTGAGGGTTGCGATCCGTTGCCGGTCACGAAAAAAGACAAAAAGAAAAATAAATAAATAGGAAAAAAAAAAAAAAAAACTGTTAATAAGAAAATTGTAAAAAATTGAATTCTTTTTTTTTTTTTTTTTAAAGGATGACCGGTAAGGGGATTCAACCCTTGGCTTGGTGTTGTCAACACCACGCTCAGCTAGTTAGCAAACCAGCCATCCCTATATAGGATCCGAACCCGTGGCCTTGGTGTTATCAGCACCGCACTCTCCCGAGTGAGCCACGGGCCGGCCCAAAAATTGAATTCTTAACATCTTAGGAAAAAACATCCATTTTAGTGTCCTAACGGTTACAAAAGAAAGGGACTGATACTTTTTACATTTTAGTAGTGTGTATGCGAATCATAGAATTATTAATTTTAAAAGAAGGAATATCTGTGGAAACCAATGTGAGAATTAACTTAGATTTGTTGTCTAGTATTCATAAGTCTCCAGGGTCCTTTTTGTAAATGAGTTACTTGGGTTTTTTTGAGTCTTGTATCTTTATTTTAATATTACATGACCAAGACAAGTCATTCCAGGAACTTTTTTAAAGAATAACTTTAGAACAAAATCCATTCCTAAAAGAAAAAGATATTCTTAATTTCAAGAGTTATTTTATTTACAGCTTCCATTCCTTTAAGTGTCCTTCACCCAGCATAAATATGGGACTTCCCTCATTCTTAAATATTTTCCAAGAAGGCCATTTCAGTATTATATCTGAAGTCATAAATATGAGAACATTAAATTATTCAGACACCCTAAAGGAGATTTTATTTTTAAGTGTAAAGGTTGTAATATCAGAGAGACAGGGAGATGCAGTAGAAAATTTGAAGCTCTGGAGTTTCCTTAGCTTTTATATGTTTTGCATTTATATTTAAAACACCTAGTCCTGTGCCCATTTATCTACTGGGTTCTCAGTAAATGATAGTTCTTCTTTATGCTAGTCAGAAGTATCTTCTTTTTTCTTTTTCCTTTTTTAGCCAGGACTATAAAACAACAGCAATAATAATGAATGTTTAAGTGTTTTTCATGAGTCAGGCATTGTTCTAAATACTTCAGCATGGATTATGTCATATAAGCTTTCTCACAACCCCATCTGATGGGCATCCTATCATTATCTTCATTTTATAAATGAAGAAACTAAGGCACAAAAGGTCAGTCAGTAATTTGCCCAGTGTCACAGCAGCTAATAGGTGACAAACCCTGTAATTTACTTAAAAACAGTGTGGTTTATATCTCAGAAGCTATGCTATTCCCTTTCATGTTGTAATAAATCAAAATAATAAAAATTTTAAATCTATCAATTGTTAAGAAATTAAAGGAGCTCAATAAATGTGGTAAAGAGGAAGCTTGTGTAGAATTTGCTCCTTGTACTCTATGATAATGCATGAATAAGTCTGCTTCTAAATGCTAATAAGCCACTCCAGGATTTTTTCTGTTTTTCTAAAGGCTACGGGAATGAGAGGAAGGAGGGAGAGGGGATAAAAGCATTTTGGGGTAACATTATTACATGAAAATTAACTAGAAATTTAAAACAGATATAATACTTGATAGAACTTAAGTTCGATTTCACCCTAATTTTTTGGTTTCCTAACCTTCATCAAAGCTTCTATTTATGGTTGTTTTTAAAGTTAATACAAAGGAAAATCTGCTTTCCTGTCTTACCTTCTCACTACTCCTTGATTGCTGCCTTTCTTCAACCGGTTTCCTTTACCACAGGAAAAAGAAGATGTCCCTGTAGAAATGTCCAATGGTGAACCAGGTTGCCACTACTTTGAGCAGCTCCATTACAATGACATGTGGCTGAAGGTTGGCGACTGTGTCTTCATTAAGTCTCATGGCCTGGTGCGCCCTCGGGTGGGCAGGTGAGTATCTTTGAAGAAGAGGAAGATAAGGTTGCATCTGAGAGTTTTGGGACCAGTAGAAATTCATCACTCTTGGGATGAAGACAAACATCTCTCCCCTGGCAACTTCTCCAGCTTCCTCTCATACCACACTTCTCCTGCTTTCTCTTCTATCCACAGTTCTTTAAATTCCTCCCATAGGCACTTTCTTTTTCTTCTTCCGCCATTTACTGAACTCCCAGTTCAGAAATCTTCCTGTCCACTTCATATGATAAACTCCTTTAGCTTAAATTTTCAATGGCACTTCCTTTTTTTTTTTTTTTTTTTTTTTTTGGCGACTAGCTGATACAGGGATCAAACCCTGGACCTTGGTGTTATCAGCACTATGCTCGAAACAACTAAGCTAACCGGTCAGCCCCTAAAATGGTGCTTTCTTCAGGAGGCCATTTCTGTCCTCTGCAGACTGGGTTGAGTTTCCCTGTTTGAGTCTCCCTGTTATACACTCTCAGAATACCACATATTTCCTTCTCCTTAGAGTACATATCACAGTTGGTGTTTATTATATTGTTGTCCAGTGTCCATACCCTGAGTTTCCAAATGTCCTGAGAGGAGGAACTCTCTCTTTTTGCTCACCTTTGTATCCCCTGCTCAAATTATAGTGCATAAAACATAGTAGAGGTTCAGATATTTGATGAACAAGTAGATTGATGAAAGGATGGAAGTATGGTTGGATGGCAAAAATGGCAGTGAAGGAGTCTGGTACAGGACTGGCAATAAGGGAGAGTGGTTAATAATAGTAGTTGGTTCCAGGAGATCTTGGTCTAAGTCCTCGCTTTGCTAGTTACATGTCCTTAGGCAAATGACTTACCTCTCTGGGCTTTAGTTTCCTCATTGTATTTGTTCCTCATTCAATAAGCTTTTATTACACCTGCTATTTGCCAGGCTCTGAGGATACATTAGTGAATAAAACAAACAAATATTCTTAGTCCAGGGAGACAACATTCCAGACAGAGGGTATAGCCAGTATATAAAGGCCTAAGACAGAAGCATATTGGGGCTGTTCAAACCAGCAGAGTTTGTTACTAGGGGAGCAAGCCATTCATGAGTTAGGTAGAGGATGAGGGAGGGCCATGGAGTAGGGTTCAAATCATGTAGGGCCTCAGAGACCATTATAGGGACTTGGGCTTTTACTGAGTTAAATGGAGTGCCATTGGATTGTTTCAAGCACAGAAGTGACATTTGACTGAGATCTTATTAGGATTGTTCTGCCTACTGCTTATTGAGAATAGACTGTAAAGAGTCAAGTTTAGAAGCAAGATGATTTGTTAGGATACTGTTGGAATAATTCAGGCAAGAATGATGGTGGCTCAGACCCGGGTGATTATAAAGGATACTATTTTAAAGGTTGAGTTAATAATATTCCTGATAAATGAGATGTGGGTCAGAGAGAGAGAGAAGTCAAGGTGACTGCTGTGTGTTGGCCTGAGGAACTGGTACGGTGGAGTTATGATTAACTGAGATGAGGGTGCTGCTTCATATCAGGAACCGCAGGAATAATGGACAGTATTAGTAACAACTTTATGGGCTGGTTGTGAGGAGTAATATAGTATCTGGCACATAGCAACCAGAAGTTAGATTTTCTTTCTGGAGAGATGGTATCTGGCTTTAATCAAATTCTCAAGGGGTGGGGCCGGCCCGGTGGCGCACTGGATAGTGCGCCGCTTGGGAAGCGCGGCGGCGCTCCCGCCCGAGGGTTCGGATCCCACATACGGACCGGTTCCCGCTCACTGGCTGAGCGAGGCGCAGGAGCAACACCGAGGGTTGCAATCCCGTTGCCGGTCCCCAGTCCAGTGCGGGGGCAACACTGAGGGTTGCAATCTGTTGCTGGACACGGAAAAAGACAAAAAAAAAAAAAAAAAATTCTCAAGGGGTGAAAGGGTGCTAAATCTTGACCTTCAAAAAAGTAATGAACCACTATCTTAAAGGAATATCTGCCACTCATGTGATCTCACCCAAAATGTTGATGGTTTGTGTCTTTCTTCGGCCCACAAGTCCAACGACAGATGCTTAGTTCTGTTTTCATCATAAGCATCTCAGGAAGGAAACCTGGGAGTCAGATAAAACTACTAAGTTATGTACTTTGTTGTTATGTTAAAGTATTTTTTCCCTCAGACAAGTAGCCAAAAATTATCTTTTAAGCTTTTGGTTACTGGAATTTTTATTAATTTTTCAAGTATGAAACTATTTTAATGTAATTTCTCTATTTTTTCCCCCAAGAATTGAAAAAGTATGGGTCCGAGATGGAGCTGCATATTTTTATGGCCCTATCTTCATTCACCCAGAAGAAACAGAGCATGAGCCTACAAAAATGTTCTACAAAAAAGAAGTGTTTCTGAGTAATCTGGAAGAAACCTGCCCCATGACATGTATTCTGGGTAGGTATTTATGCTTTTTCATTTAATCACATTCATTCCATAAAAATTTATTGAATATTACTTCTGTGTTAGGTATTGTTCTAGGTGTTAGATATACAGCAGTGAACAAGTCAAACTCTCTTCTATCTTTTTTTTTTTTTTTTTTCCTTTTTTTTGTCTTTTTTCGTGACCGGCAATGGGTCGCAACCCTCAGTGTCGCGCCTGTACCGGACCGGGACCGGCAATGGGATCGGCAATGGGATCGCAACCCTCGGTGTTGTCTAGGTGTTAGATATACAGCAGTGAACAAGTCAAACTCTCTTCTATCTTTTTTTTTTTTTTTCCTTTTTTTTGTCTTTTTTCGTGACCGGCAATGGGTCGCAACCCTCAGTGTCACGCCTGTACCGGACCGGGACCGGCAACGGGACCGGCAACGGGATCGCAACCCTCGGTGTTGCTCCCGTACCTCGCTCAGCCAGTGAGCGGCCGGTCTGTATGTGGGATCCGAACCCTCGGCGGGAGCGCTGCCGTGCTTCCCAAGCGGCGCACTGTAGCAGTGCGCCACCAGGCCGGCCCAAACTCTCTTCTATCTTAAAGACTTCCACTGGGGCAGAGGTTGGGAGTCAGTAAATAAATTTTAAAATAAATATATAAAATATCAGGTGGTAATTAGGACTATGAATGAAAATAAAGCAAAGTGAGAGGATAGAAAGTAGTGTTGAGGTGAGGTCCTGTGGTCAGCAAAAGCCTTTCTGATAGGTGGCTGTGAGTAGAGCCCTGAAGAAAGTGAGGAAGAAAACCATTTGAATATCTGAAGTTTTACTCCCTTTTAGGCACAGCAGATGCCAAATGCAAAGCTTAAGGCAGAGTATCTGGGCATGATCAGGACACAGTAAGAAAGCTAGGTGGCTGGAGCAGGGCAGGGGCATGTAGGTGATGAGCCCTCTGAGGACACCCAGTCATGATAGGCCTTAAAGTCAGTGTGGAGATTAAATTTGGAGTGGATAGGAAATCCTGGAAGGGTTTTGAGCAGAGTGGTGGTGTGAACTGACATGCACATTAGAGGAATCGCTGCAGCTACTGTATGAAGAATATGTTGTACAAAGGCAGGAAACAAGGAGAGCAATCAAAAGACTTACAGTCTCTGTTGGACTCTTAGCCCTGGTAATGTTATTGTCCCCATTCCATATTCATGTTTTAGTTTCTGTTCTCTCATCCTACTGAGCGTTCACGGTGGCATTCTGTTTCTTTGATCTAGTTGTATGCATTGTATACCAGCATTATTTTCAGCTACTTTGTTTCTTCTGGCCCTAAGTAAACTGTTGCTTAACTTATGCCAGCTATTCTATACATCTTTTGGAATGATTTTCTAAAAGGTTACTAGTCACAGGCTTTACATTGATTGCTCGTGGTTTTAAAGAAGCCACCATGCTCACAACCAAAAAGAAATTTGCAGATTAAAAAGTATTTTATACTTGGACTTTGATTACTTTAATGTTTACTAGGTTGTTTTGTTGCTTTGAATTTCAGAATTGGACATGGTAAAAGTGTCTAAACAGCTGATAATTCAGCACATTTTCCCCTTTCCTCCCTGGGGAGAGAGAACAAAGAGCAGTAAAGTTATTAAATCCTTCTAGAGTCTCTGTAGCAGAAAATGTCTTCGTTTTAGGTTGTGATTCAGACTAAAGCAGTGCCCCAGAGCCTTACTTCCTGGTGTAAACCCAGCCAGGAGACCCAAAAGGAGCATAACAAAGGTGGGACTGCAATCTTCTTTGGTTAGGGCAGCCATATTGTTTATCTGTTTATTGTTTTTTAGTTATTTAGTTAGTGGTTACTTTGAGGATTACAATTAACATCTTAAATTTATGACCATCTAGTTTGAATCAATACTGACTTAGTTTCAATAGTATATAAGAACTCTTCTCCTATACAGCTCCATTCCTCCCCCTCTGTGGTGGTGGTGTCACATTTGTGTGCCCATCAACAGATTTTTATGCATTGGTCTTTTAAATCATATAGGGAAAAAGAGAGAAGTTACCTAAACTATAGTAATACTGGCTTTTTTATTTATGCATATATGGTTACCTCTATTGGTGTTTTTTATTTCTTTGTATAGGTTCAAGTTATTGTTTAATGTCCTTTCATTTCAGCCTGAAGGACTCTCTTTAGAAGTTCTTATGGAGCAAGTCTGCTGGTGACAAACTCCCTTATCTTTTGTTGTCTGGAAATGTCTTAATTTTTCCTTCATTTTTGTAGGATAGTTTTGCTAGATATAAAATTCTCAGTTGACAGTTTTCTTTCTTTCATGTCTTTCATCAAATTTGAGAGGTTTTTGGCCATTATGTCTTCAAATATTCTTTCTACCTCTTTCTCTCTTCTCCTTCTGGGACTGCCATTATACCTATGTTGGTACACTTGATGGTGTCTCACAGATCTCTTATACTTTTCATTTTTCTTCATTCTTTTTTTCTTCTCCTCAGACTGGATAATTTCAACTGACCTATCTTCATAACACTGATTTTTCTGCCTGCTCAAATCTTCTGTTAAACCCCTCTAATAAATTTTTCATTTCAGTTATTGTACTTTTCAGCTCCAGAATTTCTATTTAGTTTTTATAATTTCTGCCTCTTTATTGATATTCTCTATCTGGTGAGACATCGTTCTGATTTCTTTTGGTTCTTTATCTGTGGTTTCCCTTAGTTCTTTGAATATATTTAAGACAGTTGTTAAGTTTTTGTTTAGTAAGTTCATTGTCTGGGCTTCCTCAGTAACAGTTTCTATTAAATTCTTTCTTTCCTATGAATAAGCCATACTTGTTTTTTTGCATGCCTTGTAATTTTTTGTTGAAAACTGGACATTGTGAATATTATAATATGATAACTCTGGAAATTATATTCTCTCTCCTTTTCAGGCTTTTGTTACTGCTCGTTATGGGTTGTAGCTGTTTGTTCAGTGACTTTTCTAAGCTGCTTTTTGAAGATTGTATTTTTTGTTGTGTGTGGTCACTGAAGTCTGTGTTCTGTTAGCTTAGTGGTCAGCTATGTGTGGTTACCGAAGTCTCTGTTTTATTAGTGTAGTGGTCAGATGTTTCTAAAATGCCTGAAACCAAAACCAAAAAACCTCCCAGTCATTTCATCTGGGTTCTCTATGTATGTTGGAGCACACCTTCAACACTCAGCCATGCAGTTTACAACTCTGCCTTTGCCTTTACTTCCTGCTTGCGCAGAGCTTGAAAGTCAGCCAGAGTTTATGGCCTTCTCAGGTCTTTTCTGGGCATGCACCCTACTGTTGGCATGTGCATGGCCTTGTAGGTTTCCAGGAATATATGGAAACTTTTCAAATCCTTATTCCCCAAAGCATCTCAATCCTTCCCTTTTCTTCCAGGCTTTTTGGCATATTTACTGTTTGCACCATCTTATATCCTTGCCCCAGTTGGTAACAGCTGGTGCATTTGCCTTTAAATGTGCTATGGTTTGAATGTTTGTGTACCCTCCAAAATTCATAGGTTGAAACTTATTCCCATTGCAACAGTGTTGGGAGGTGGGGCTTTTGCCCCAGTTGGTAACAGCTGGTGCATTTGCCTTTAAATGTGCTATGGTTTGAATGTTTGTGTCCCCTCCAAAATTCATAGGTTGAAACTTATTCCCATTGCAACAGTGTTGGGAGGTGGGGCTTTTGGGGAGATGTTTACCTCATGAGTACTCCGCCCACCCTCATGTATAGATGAATGCTGTTATAAAAAGGGCACGCAGAAGTGGGTTTGCTCTCTTTTGTGCTCTTACCCTTCTGCCTTCCACCATGTGATGACACAGCAAGAAGGCCCTCACCAGATGCCAGCACCTTGATCTTGGACTTCCCAGCCTCCAGAACTGGGAGAAATAAATTTCTGTTCTTTATAAATACCTCAATCTGTGGTATTTTGTTATAGCAGTACAAATAGACTAAGATAGAAAGTTGGTACCAGAGAAGTGAGGTGTTGCTATAACAAACACCTGAAATGTGGAAGTGACTTTGGAACTGGGTAATGGGTAGAGGCTTGCGAATTTGGAGGAGCAGACTAGAAAAAGCTTAGGTTTTCATGAACAGAGCATTAAGGGCAATTTTGGTGAGGGCTCAGAAGAAGAGAACTATAGGGAAAGTCTGAAACTTCTTAGAGATTACCTAAGTGGTCATGGTCAGAATGTTGGTAGAAATATGGATGGTAAAAGGCTGACCAGTTAGCTCAGTTGGTCAGAGCAAGGTGTTATAACACCAAGGTCAAGTGTTTGGATCCCCATACCAGCCAAGGGCAAAATAAATAAATAAATGAATAAATGAAATACAGATGGTAAGGGCAATTCTGATGATATTTGAGACAAAAATGATGAACAAGTTACTGGACACTGGAGCAAAGGCCATTCTTGTTATAAAGTGGCAAAGAGGGCCGGCCCGGTGGCGCACTGGATAGTGCGCCGCTTGGGAAGCGTGGCGGCGCTCCCGCCTGAGGGTTCGGATCCCACATACAGACCGGTTCCCGCTCACTGGCTGAGCGAGGCGCGGGAGCAATGCCGAGGGTTGCGATCCCGCTGCCGGTCCCGGTCCGGTACGGGCGCGACACTGAGGGTTGCGATCCGTTGCCGGACACGAAAAAAGACAAAAAGACAATAAATAAATAAATAAATAAATAA
>NW_007726917.1:95044-127071 GCF_000696425.1 Galeopterus variegatus
TGAGGGTTGCGATCCCGCTGCCGGTCCCGGTCCGGTACGGGCGCGACACTGAGGGTTGCGATCCGTTGCCGGACACGGAAAAAGACAAAAAAGACAATAAATAAATAAATAAATAAATAGAAAAATAAAGTGGCAAAGAATTTGGCTGAATTATGTTCATGCCTAAGGGCTTTACGGAAGGCAGAATTTAAGAGCAATGAACTAGGATATCTGGCAGAAGAAATCTCTAAGCAGCAAAGCATTCAGAATGCTGCATGGCTTCTCTTAACTGCTTATAGTAAAATACGAGAAGAGAGAAATGATTTTAAAATGACATTTATAGTTAAAAGGGAAGCAGAACATAAAAATTTGGAAAATCCCCAGCCTGTCCATGTAAAGAATAAAAAAGCACGTTTAGGAGAAAAACCAAGGGTGTAGCCAAGTGACTGTTTCATAAAGAGAATAGTATGGATAGAAGGAAACCAAGTGCTATTCAAGACATGTGAGAATAACCCCAATGGCATTTTAGAGATCTTTAGTGCTCCCCCTCCCATCACACGCCCAGAGCATTTCTACCATTAAAGGCAGAAAGGTTTTATGAGGGAGGCAGGGCTCACTGCCCAGGCCACCTGATGTCTCTGCTCCCTGCATTCTGGCTCAGTGCCCCTAGGCCACTCCATCAAGAGACTCAAGATGGTCCTGGTATGGCTCTGGCCACTGTTCCAGAAGGTACAACCCGTAAATCTTTGCGTCATCTATATGGTCCTAATTCTGTACATGTACAGAACACACAAGCTGTGGAGGCACGTCTAGGCCCACCTACATTTCAAAGGGTGCTACAGAGAGCCCCCACTAGGGCAATGCCTAGTGGAGCCATGGGAATGGGGCTGCCCCTGAGTCTGCAGAACTGTACAGCCACCAGTGTGTAACACCAGCCTTAGAAAGCTGCAGGCACAAGACTCCAACCCATGAGAACTGCTGTATCGGTTGAGCTGAGCAAAGCCATTAGGGCAGGACTGCCTGAGGCCTTGGAAACCCAACCCTCTCCCCAGTGTCTGGAAGGCAGGCCATGGAGTAAAAAAAAAAAATTATTCTCAAGCCTTAGGATTTATTGTTGTTCACTGTTGGGTTTTGGACTTGCTTGGGACCTGTTACTCATTACTTCTTGCCTATTTCTCCCTTTTGGAATAGAAGTGTCGATCCTATTCCTGTCCAACTATTGCATTTTGGAAGCATGTAACTTGTTTTAATTTCATAGGCTCATAGCTGGAGGGGAATTTGCTTCAGGATGAATCATGCCTTGAGTCTCACCCATATCTGATTTAGATGAGACTCTGGACTTTGGACTTTTAAGTTGATGCTGGAATGAATTAAGATTTGGGGGGCTATCTAGATGGAATGAATATATTTTGCGTGTGAAAAGGACATGAGTTTTGTGGGGCTAGGGGTGGGATGCTATGGTTTGAATGTGTCTTCTCCAAAATCCATAGGTTAAAACAGTTCCCAGTGCAACAGTGTTGAGGATTGAGGCCTTTTAGGAGGCGTTTAGGTCATGAGGGCTCTACCCTCATATTAATGCTGTTATAAAAAGGGCTCATGGAAGTGGGTTCTCTCTCCCTTATGCTCTTGCCTGTCTGCCTTTTGCTGTGTGATGACTTAGCAAGAAGGCCCTCATCAGATGCCAGCACTTTGATCTGGAATTCCCAGCCTCCAGAACTGTGAGAAAATAAATTTCTGTTCTTTATAAATTATCTAGTCTGGGCCGGCCCGGTGGCGCACTGCTACAGTGCGCCACTTGGGAAGCGCGGCAGCGCTCCCGCAGAGGGTTCGGATCCCATGTGCAGACCGGCGGCTCACTGGCTGAGCAAGGAGCGGGGGCAACACCGAGGGTTGCGATCCCGTTGCCGGTCCCGGTCCGGTACGGGCGCGACACTGAGGGTTGCGATCCGTTGCCGGTCACGAAAAAAGACAAATAAATAAATAAATTATCTAGTCTGTGGTATTCTGTTATAGCAGCACGAGCAGACTAAGACAAAATGTTTTCAACAGAAGTACCTTAGCCACTTCTCTACCCTGAGAGAATTCCAAGTTTGGCAAAATAAAGGCAAGCACTTTGCTTTAGTCCATTAGGAGGCCACCCAACAAGTCAAAACAGACATCCACAATTCTTTGCAAACAAGGATTGCTCTGCTTTCCCCAGCTCCAGAAACTCACACCAGGAATGCAGGGTGCCATCTTCAAGACTGCCACTTAGTCAGAAAGTGAGGGAGGGGGAGGGGTGGGGGTAAGTTAAAATACCACAAAGCTTTCCTGCCAGGCCAGTCATGTTTTTTCTTAATTAAGTGTTCGCTTTGTTGCTGTAAACCTTTGACTGTTTTCCAGGTCTGATAAAGTTGATTCTGACAGTTTTTGCTGGCTTTTCTCAGTATTTCTATGAAAGAATGGTCCTTGGAGCTCTGTACTCTACCATTTTCACTGCCGTCACTTAGAACAATTACTTTCTAAAGATGCCTACTAGAATGTGTTGTACTCTACAGTTTACAAACCAGTTTTATATCCAGGATATCATTTAATTCTCAACATGAACCTGTAAGAAAGATACTGATATTCTCAGAAAGATGAGGTTACTGCCCAAGTTAGTGGACCAGAACTGAAACCTAGGTTTTTTCACTTCCTCTCTTGTGCTGGTGTTTGGATCATCAGTTGGTTTTTAAATAGCCTGGACACTTTTGAGAATGAAAGGAGGTGCCAGCAATATGAGGAAGAACAACAGATGTACAGTGAGATTAGTGGTTATTTCATCTTGAGATAAACCCTAAAAGAAAATGCTTTTGGTGGTCACAAAGTGGGACTTCAGCCCAGCCTGTGGAATTCAATATTCCCCAATCCCCAAAGAAAAGGGGTTTGTTACATAGATTTAGAGGATTTATAGTTTAGAGAATTTATCATTTCATTGTGTTAACTCTATACACCGTTGACTGTAAATCTTATTTTTGTACTTTTTTGTCTCTCTGAAACAGAAGTTTTGAAGATCATTAGATGAGGTATCATTTTTTCATCTTCTGTGATATAGACCCAGTGGGCATATTTCACTCAGGAGACAGTCCTTTTTTCCTAACTGTTATGCATATGCTCTTTGTTTGATTCTGTCAGAGAGCTGTCTTCAGTGACTTAAATAGTAATCAAATGGCCACAGAGAATTTGCTTTAAAAATGAATGTGACTGGCCAACACCAAAAAAGGAAAAAAGAAAAAAAAAAAAGTGGGCACACCTAGGAGACAGTAGTGCCTCTACCCTTAGCCACTTGGATCATAAAATTTCTAGGAACCTGAGCTCCTGAACATGCCAATTCCTAATTTATTTGCAGGTTCTTTTTCCTTCACAGTAGTTGTTTTGTTTTGTTTAATGCTTCATTAATTGAAAAACTGTCCTCAGTAAGGAAAGAAAAATAAAAGGTTTAAAGATTTAAAAGGAGAGCTGGCCAGTTAGCTCAGTTGGTTAGAGCAGGGTGTTAAGGTGTTATAACACCAAGATCAACGGTTCGGATCCCCATGCTGCCCAGCCACCAAAAAAAAAAAAAAAAGATTTGAAAGAAATAAAAGGGTCGGGGGTTTTTTTGTTTTTTTTTTTCCTTTTTGTCTTTTTTTCGTGCCCAGCAACGGATCGCAACCCTCAGTGTCGCGCCCGTACCGGACCGGGACCGGCTACGGGATCGCAACCCTCGGTGTTGCTCCCGCACCTCACTCAGCCAGTGAGCGGCCGGTCTGTATGTGGGATCCAAACCCTCGGCGGGAGCGCCACCGCACTTCCCAAGCGGCGCACTGTAGCAGTGCGCCACCGGGCCGGCCCAGGTCAGGTTTGTTTTTAAAGACATTATTAGGTTTGTAGGAAATCCAAGAGGTATTCAAATAATCTATTATTATCTGAAAATATCAAGATATTTATATTTCTGTATACACTTCTTTTTCTAATATACAATTCTATTTCTAATTCTATAAGCAATTAGAAAATTAAATAAATGTAACTTTTATATTTAATACCTAAGAATAAATCTTTAAAAAGATGTATAAGTTACCTACACAGATACATACACATACAACCATAAGAAAATTGAGAGAAATTAAAGAAGACCTAAACAAATTAAAGTGATCCGTCATGTTTATAGCCAGAAGACTCAATATTGTAAATATGTCAGTTCTCCCCAAATTGAACTATAAGATCACTGCAGTTCCAGTCAAAATCCAGCAGGTTTTTATATATTTTTTATGCTTTATTATATGAAACTTTCTAAACTTTTATCTTTTCCCCATCTTTTTGTGGGCCTAGTAGAAGCCCCAATTCAGACCATAGAGATACCACATTCATTCCAGGGTCACCAGTCACTTTCGGTTTTTAGCTGTGAACATTTTTACTCTTTCCATATCTCTCTTTTCCTTCTATAAAATATGGAAAATAGTATCTGTCTCTTTTCCGAACTGAAGGGCCTTTGGGTTGTTTAAATAAAGTGCTGTGTAAATCCAAGGCCGTGATAGTAATTGTAGCTATTTTAAGCTTCTAAAGTGTCTCTGACCTGTTTTGTATGTAAGTGTTTAATAAGTTGTTAGCTATGAACATTCATGTTAAGGTCAAGAGCAAAATAGATTGTCCTTATCACTCTTATTTAACATTGTTCAGGAGGTACTAGCCAGCGTAGTTAGATGGAGTAAGAAACGGAAGTCCAAAATAAGGAAATTGAGATGAAAATTCAAGAGAATCAACTAAGAAACCGTAGCAAACAATAAGAAAAGTAAGATGGTTGAGTATAAAAATAATTAACAAATCTATTTATTACCTTAAAAGATTAGATAATAATAAAAAGATAAAATACCTTGGAATAAACAACAATATATGTGCCACATCTGTATGAAGAAAGTTTTCAAGTACTATTGAGGGAATGTTTGATCAAATTGAAGAGCATATCATGTGCTTGTATAGGTCTCGATATCATAAACATGTCCATTCTTCCTAAATTAATGTTTGATGTGATTCCAATAAATAAACCCGTGGGAGTTTTCTTGTGAGAAAGTTAAAACTAAATTGGCTGATTTTTAAAATCATATCAAAAAAGAAACAAAATCAGGAAAGTTCTGAAAAGCCTAATGAAATGGAGTCTGTCCTTACCAGATATTAAAACATTCTAACACTACAATAATTAAAATTATTTATATGGTGTATGAGTAAACAGATTATTTGAACAAAATAGAAAATTTAGCAGTAGATTCAAGTATAATTTAATATATGATAAAGATGGCATACCAAATAAGTGGGAAAGATGGATTTTTCTCTAAATGGTATTTGGAAACTGTATAGCCATTTGGAAAAATAAAATTGTATGCATATCTCACACCTTCAGGATAAATTCCCAGATGAATTATAGATTTAAATAAACATAAAATGAAGTAACAAAGATACCAAAAGAAATCATGGGAAAGAAATTCTGATAATCTCTGACATCAAAACCCAAAACCCATTCAAGAAAAGATTAATAAATTCAACTATATAAGAATTGAAAATATCTGCATGACCAAAACTGACAGAAGCAAAGACAAATGACAACCTTGGGAAAATATTTGCAATGTATATCTGATTTCCTTCATATATAAGAACTCCTATAAAGAAATTAGAGAAAGATCAAAATGCAGTAGAAAGGTGGGCAAAGGACAAGAGAGAGCAAAAAGAAATTACCAGTGGTTCTTAAACAAATGAAAATATGTCCAACTTTAGCCATTAGAGAAATGCGAATTGAAACTCCCCAGAAACAACCCACACTTTTTTTTTTTTTTTTTTTTTTTTTGAGATTACCTTTCTGATTGTCAAATATCCACACATTTGTTACTAGTTGACAAGAGCATGGGGAAGCAATATTCACCTTTGTGGTAGTCTGTAAATTAGTACAACCTCTTTGGAAGGTAATTTGATAATACCTATAAAATAAAGTGTACATGTCCTTTGACTCAGCTTTTGTATATCTACAAAGTTATACTTCAGATATATTCACCCATGTACAAATTGATGTCTTAAATTATTTATTTCAGCATTGTTTAGCTTCAGTGGAAAAGTAAAACTTTGAAAACAACCCTAAATCTCCATCAATAAGGGGACCAGTTGACTAAATATAGTGTGTTAATACAAGCAGTGATTTCCCAAAATATATAATATTAACGTATTTTAATATTTAATATAATTTAATATATCTTGGGGAATCACTGCTTTTATTATTCCACTTAGCATAATGTCTTCAAGGTTCATCCATGTTGTAGCATGAATCAGAATTTTGTGTTTTTTTAAGTCTGAATTATTCCATTGTATTATATCACATCTTGTTTATCCATTTATCTGTTGATGGACACTTGGGTTGTTTCCACATTTTAGCTATCGTGAATAATGCTGCTATGGCCATTGGTGTATAAGTATCTGTTTGAGCCTCTGTCTTCATTTCTTTGGGATATTACCTAGAAGTAGAACTGCTGAGTCATATGGTGACTCTGTGTTTCACTTTTTGAGGAATTGCCAAAACTGTTTTCCACAGCTGTTGCACCATTTTACAGTTCCTCCAGCAATGTACAAGGGTTCCAGTTTCTCCACATCCTTGCCAACACTTGTTATTTTCCATTGTGTTTTTTATAATAGTCATCGTCATAATGGGTATGAAGTGGTATCTCATTGTAGTTTTGATTTACCTTTCCTTAATGATTAATGATGTTGAGCATTGTTTCATGTGCTTATTGGCCATTTGTATATCTTCTTTGGGGAAATATCTATTGAAGATTATTTACCCATGTTTTAATTAGGCTATTTGTCTAATTATTGTTGAGTTGTAGGAGTTCTTTATATTTTCGGATACTAGACTCTTACTAGATGTATAATTGCAGATATTTCTTCTGTGATTTGTGTTCTCATTTTCTTGATAGTATCCTTTGGAGCACAAGATTTTTTAATTTTGATGAATTCTATTTTATTTTCTTTGGTTGCTTATGCTTCTAGTGTTGCATCTAAGAAACTATTGCCTAATCCAGGGTCACAAAGATTTACACTTAGGTTTTCTTCCAAGAATTTTATAGTTGTAGCTCTCACGTTTAGGTCTGTGATCCATTTTAGGTTAATTTTTGTATGTAGTATGAGGTAGGAGTCCAACTTTATTTTTTTGCAAGTGAAAATCTGGTTGTCCTTGTACCATCTGTTGAAGAAACTATTGTTTCCCCCATTGACTTGTCTTGGCACCCTTGTCAAAAATCAATTGCCCATAAAAATTCAATTGTATGGGTTTATTTACAGACTTTCAATTCTATTTCATTGACCTATATAGTCTATCTTTAGGCCTACACATACCATTTTATATCTCTTTAATTTTGAGTCATGTGAATGTATTAATTCAAAAATAATAAAATAATAAAATGTTAAAACAATTATTAACTGTGACCACAATTTACTCCTTTAATTTCTCTCCAATTTTCTCTTTCAGGAAAGTGTGCTGTGTTGTCATTCAAAGACTTCCTCTCATGCAGGCCAACTGAAATACCAGAAAATGACATTCTGCTTTGTGAGAGTCGTTACAATGAGAGTGACAAACAGATGAAGAAATTTAAGGGACTGAAGAGGTTTTCACTCTCTGCTAAAGTGGTAGACGATGAAATTTACTATTTCAGGTAAAGCTTGAAAAACTAAGAAAGAAAGAGCATTTCAGCTAAATGATATCAAAATAGTGTAGTCCAGTGTTTTGGTTTTTTTTAAATTAGATCTTAAACTAGAGTAGTGTACATTGCAATAGAAAATAGTAATTAATTCAGTTAAAGATTAAAGGAAAATCCTCATAATCTGCTGGGACCTGGTAACTGCTCTAACAGTGCCTTTGGCTTCTACTCCAGTAATTGTAGAATAGAGGCAGAAATACTTGGTTCTGGCTCATATCCTGTCTGTTAGGAGATTGCTCAGTTCCACAGATTATGAAAACTCTTTCCACTATATACATATAGGCAACTAGATCCCAATTTTGGACCCAGTGCTTTTGTAGATATTAAGCAGAATCCTTTAAAAACAAGCATTTGGGGG
This sequence comes from Galeopterus variegatus, assembly GCF_000696425.1. NCBI lineage: Eukaryota > Metazoa > Chordata > Mammalia > Dermoptera > Cynocephalidae > Galeopterus > Galeopterus variegatus. The sequence goes on from NW_007726917.1 coordinate 103,112, forward strand.
GGCTGGCTGGTTAGAGCACAGTGTTACAACACCAAGATCAAGTGTTCAGATCCTTGCCAGCCACCAAAAAAAAAAAATTATATATATATATATATATACATATATGTATATATGAGCTATATATATGTATATATGAGCTACTTATATATATGTGCACACACATAAACACATACATAAATACACATTTACACTCTTTTTCTTGCTGCCCTTAGAGTGTACATTGCAGATTGAAGGAAGTCGTTTTTAGACGTTGAGATAGAACACTACTTTCTGACCAGTCCTGGAGGGGTGTTAGGTGATTTTACTTTTTTATGTCACTTCTTTCAGAAAACCAATCGTTCCTCAGAAGGAGCCCTCACCTTTGTTGGAAAAGAAAATTCAGTTGCTAGAAGCTAAGTTTGCTGAGTTAGAAGGTGGAGATGATGATATTGAAGAGATGGGAGAAGAAGATAGTGAGGTCATTGAACCTCCTTCTCTACCTCAGCTTCAGCCTCCCCTGGCCAGTGAGCTGGACCTCATGCCCTACACACCCCCACAGGTGAAGGTGACAAGTTCCTGTTACTTGTCTTATTCCCAGCTTTGGTTAGCAACAGACTCAAACCAAAGTAAGGAGACATCCATCCCCTCCATATGGGAGCATGAACCTAGAATTCTGCAGGAAGAAACAAATTTTTTTTTTCTTTCTTAATGCCATTAATTAATTAATTGATTTTAGTTCACAAAAAATTTTATGTATTGTCATGCCATTAATAATTTACTGTTATGCCATCATAGTAATGCCATTAATAATTAAACATTTAATATCTTTTTTTATTTCATAGATAGCTGTTTTTAATAGCAAACATTAAAAGAAGACTTTCCCTGCCTTGTATATAAGAAAAGCAGTAAGGAATGGCCTTTAACTCTTTAGCTTTTATTGCCCATATCTTTTTTGTTTGTTTGTTTTTAAAGATGACCGGTAAGGGGGTCTTAACCCTTGACTTGGTGTTGTCAGCACCACGCTCTCCCAAGTGAGCTAACCGGCCACCCCTATATAGGGATCCGAACCCATGTCCTTGGTGTTATCAGCACCACACTCTCCCAAGTGAGCCACGGGCTGGCCCTTATTGCCCATATCTTTTTAACCTTTCCTTCTTTAGGACCTCATCTTTTGGTTAAGGTGATCCTTGTTGGTATTTTTTTTCTTGTTCAGAATTTTCTCAAGACATGGGGCCGGCCCGGTGGCGCACTGCGCTAGTGCGCCGCTTGGGAAGCACGGCGTCGCTCCCATCGAGGGTTCGGATCCCACATACAGACCGGTTCCCGCTCACTGGCTGAGCAAGGCGCGGGGGCAACACCGAGGGTTGCGATCCCGTTGCCGGTCCCCGTCCGGTACGGGGGCAACACTGAGGGTTGCGAACCGTTGCCGGACACGGAAAAAGACAAAAAAAAAAAAAAAAGAATTTTCTCAAGACTTAATTGTGAGGTCACCATTATAGATTGTAGTCATGGAATTCAGTAAAACTTTCATTTATTTCTTACATGGTAAGAGGCAAGGAAGAGATGTGTTCTGACCAAGAAAATGGCCAGCTATAAACTGAACGTGTCTATAAAACAGTAACTATTAAATCACATGTTCCTGGCTTCCAGAAACTTTGAGCAGTTAACTAAATGCAATGTTCTGATGCATTATAAGAGTTTTCTGTCTTACAGTCTACCCCAAAGTCTGCTAAAGGCAGTGCAAAGAAGGAAGGCTCCAAACGGAAAATCAACATGAGTGGCTACATCCTATTCAGCAGTGAGATGAGAGCTGTGATTAAGGCCCAGCACCCAGACTATTCTTTCGGGGAGCTCAGCCGACTGGTGGGGACAGAATGGAGAAATCTTGAGACAGCCAAGAAAGCAGAATATGAAGGTAAATACAGACTAGGCACAACTGTCTCAGCTTTCTAAGCAAGGGGTGTTTTCAGGAACGCATGTGCCTAGACAGGTTTTACGCTCTTGTTCTTACCCACTTGCACATGAATTTTGTGTTGGGGACTGTTCCAAATGGCACCCAACCAGCAGTTTAGATGCCAGCTTTGTCCTGACTGAGTAGAGCACTGCCCCTGACTTGGCCTCTGATCCTGGTGGTGTTTCCCCTCCCCCAAATTTCTTAAACAAAAATATTTTGCTATTAAAAATTGCATGATTTTCTTCTTTCATTGAGCCCTGTAAGCACACATGTGTTCAGCTAGGGAATGATTGTGCAATGATGTTATAATATAGTTTTGATTAAAATTCATCTGAAAGGGGCCTTCTAAAATCAGTAATCTTCTGTCACGGCTCTTGATAAGCCATATGTTTAGACTCCAGGCTGAGGCTTGGCTGAAGCACTTTGTTTCCTAGGCCAGTTCTGGCCTGTGCTGTGTCTGTATTCATAGCTACTTTTAAGGTACTTTGGTTCTCTTTAATAAAGCTCAACTGCCTTTATTTTCCTTTTACCCTATAATTAAATTACTTACAGCCATGAACTATTATTCAAGGATTTGTTGGTTCTTAGCCATTAGGGACAAGTACTTGAGAAAGATTTTTGGGTGGTGGTTTTCTTTGTTTGTTTGGTTTTTTTGTTGTTGTTTTAATGTCAGGCATGGCTTTAATAAAGAAATAAGTAGTAAACATTAGATTAGGCAGGACTATTGCCCTTTAAGCTGTGTTTTTTCCATTTGGAATTTTATATATTTGTTCACTTTTTGCCCATTCACAGCCATCCTCTCTACAGTTATTCTTCTTGGTTGGGTTCAAATTCATTATTTTCCAGCAAACATTATTTATTAAGGCTGCTCCCTGTATTAAAGTTTATGAAGTCTCCAAAGAAATACTTTTTTAAAAAACAAAAAAAAAAATTTTATTCCTTTCATTTGTTACAATTGATTGATTAGAAAATTATCTGACAGGCTTCCCCAAGGATCTTCTGCAGAACCCTAATCCTGCAAGATGCCCAGCCAAAAAACATTTTGTGGCAAAACCAGTTTGAGAAGCATTCCAAACTCTCTCTCTCAGAACCTTAACAGTACATATTCCCATGTTAAAATCTTTGAGACCTTCAGTAAAGAAGCTGTTTTATTATAATCTGGCATTTTCTGAAATTTGACCAGGTAGTCATGTAATAACTATTAATATCCTTAAGAACTAATATTTTGCAGAACATTCTTTGAGAAATTCTGTTCAGTTTCATAAGCACCTAGAACTTTGAGGAGCTTTGATATTTCTGACTTTAGTGAAAGTTAAGACATAATATACCACTCAGCTGCAAGAGCGTTAGAAATTAAGCTAACATGGGGCCGGCCCGTGGCTCACTCGGTAGAGTGCGGTGCTGATAACACCAAGGCCCCGGGTTCGGATCCCACATAGGGATGGCTGGTTCACTCACTGGCTGAGCGTGGTGCTGACAACACCAAGTCAAGGGTTAAGATCCCCTTACCGGTCATCTTTTTTTAAAAAAAAAAAAAAGAAAGAAATTAAGCTAACATGGATGTAAAGCCTATTCCAAGATAAATGAAACTAGTGTTAGGTGGCTGGTTATTTACGTATGGACAGAAGAGAGAGATCTGGAAATAATGTAAAGGTAAAAATACTGGAGCAGGGCTGAAGAGAGAGAGATGATGGCTTCTCAGAAATTCTCCCACATTCAAAAGAGAGTCTGAAAAGTGAGAACCTAGTCAGGGTGAGTTATATCACTTGTGGTGTCTGCCTGAGACACAAAATCTGAATTTCTGGTATTCTCATCCATTGGATTCAACACCCAAAGTTTGGAGCTTGGTTAGCTTAGTTTTAATAATTGTTTTCCAAGACAGCCCAATTGACCTTCTTCCAGAAAGAGCCAACAGGAAGCAGCCCAATATTGGATTCACAGGCCTGAATTTTTCTGTTTTTCAACTTCATTTTTTTGCTCTCTCATTTTACTGTCATTTGTATAATGAAAATACTAGAATTTAATGTGGGGGTCTAGATTATCAATGTTTTTTTACTGCTAGCTCAAAGAAATAGATTGTTCAAGTAGTCTTTGTCCCTCACACTCATTGTACAGGGGGGTCTGTAAACTGGGACAGTGTTAGTGAATGATGGTAAGTCTATGCAGGCAACTCTGTCACAGCCAAGGGGCCTTTGACTTGCTTGACTTTCACTTCTTACCCTAAGGACTGGAGCTGTTGCTTGATTCTCTTTAAAGCCATGTGACTATGAGCTATTTTCCCTCTCCCCGGATCAGCAGTAGCCTTTTGAATTCCATGTTGGAGGGTTAATGTGTGGTAGTTGGAGTGTGATATCAGGAGTCAGGGCCAAATGTTCCTGGTTCTCTCTGTATCTTTGGACAAGTCGCTACATGTCTACCAGCCTCTGTTTGCCCATGTGAAAAGCGGGGAGGATTTCCTGTTTATGAGTGCTGAAACAGAATAAACCCTGTATGGGTAGGAGCTTTGGGAATACAGTATTACTCAAGTTCTCTAGTAAGTGTTCAGCCTGCTAACTCCCAAAAAGATTGGGAACATGATCGTTGGGGCTGCTGGCTCTGGAAATGCAGGTGCAGAGTAGCTCAAGGGAGTGAGGCAGGGTGGGGTGGGTGTGTTCTACAGTCCAGAACTGCCACAAGCAAATGCTCCTCTTGCATTTTGTATGAAATAAGAGTGGATTCTGGAATTTTTGCTGCTTTAGGATGATTTATGGTATTGAACTGCTCAGCTTCAGGAAATCTGGTTTTGCTATATACATGTATATATAATTCCCTGCTTCTGATGACTGTAGACTAGAGAATCCTTCATTTCTCCCTTGGGGTTTATTAAATAAGATCTCTTTGCTTCATAAGAATGTAGAAATTAGCTGTTTACTTTCCCTAAAACCTTTAGGAGGAGGCAGTAAGCTACTTTTCCCTTACAGAGTTAATTTTCTTCAGCTGCTAAACCCCATCATACTAATAAGAGTCCTCAAATCTTAGTAAAATTGGGTACAAGGAATCAGGAAAATATAGTAAGTAACAATTGTACCACAAATTATAATGGGCCATGGAATTGCTTCATGTCGAAATTATAAATAATCTGTAATGCTATTAATACTAGAATAATGGTAGCGCTTCTCATCTTCAGGGTGCCTCGTGAGATTAACCATGTTGGTTACGCTAGTGACGTGTTTAAATAAAACCTGTGCTTTCTGAATGTGTGTTGCAGTCTTAACATTCTTGAAATCTTTTCAGACCAGTTCTCAAGATGGGATAGGAAAGCTGGACTCTAGGTTACCAAGTGAAATCGGCCTGACTCCTCCTGTGTTGAGACTAGTCATCTACCGTTCCTTCCATTGAGACAGAACTGTTGCCTGTGTTTTTACTAGTCCTGTTGAATGCAATGGATGGTATTTTGAATTCCTGGGTTAAAAACAGAATTGAAAATCTGAAATGCCTTTACAGAGCGGGCAGCTAAAGTTGCTGAGCAGCAGGAGAGAGAGCGAGCAGCACAGCAACAGCAGCCGAGTGCTTCTCCCCGAGCAGGCACCCCTGTGGGGGCTCTCATGGGGGTGGTGCCACCACCAACACCAATGGGGATGCTCAATCAGCAGTTGACACCTGTTGCAGGTAAAAACAGGAGCTAAGACCATTTTTTTCCACTTTAAGAAATTCCTTCATTTTTTTTTTCTCCAGTGAGGAGTAGGCCACAGTCTATAGCCTTTTCTCATGACAGATTCAAAGTTTGAAGTCATCCATGTCGTCCTATATTGCCTTTCCCATTTGGGCAATGCCTCCCTTCTACCCCAGAAATGGGCCCTGGGCCCAACCCTGGGAATTGGTAGGGAGCAGCTGTTCCCTGGCTGTGGGCATGGTCTGGTGATGTTCTCCACCCCAGACTGCTCTTGATAGAGCACTATAGCAGGAAATATAAATAGATCCTAAATTCTATTCTAGAAGGACTCCCAAGAGAAATCTCAAAACCAGAATTTAGGTGGTGTTGATTTTCCCATTTCATTCAGTATTCAGTTTGCCTTGTTCTGCTGCAGCCATCCTTAAAAGACTGACCATTTAAAAGGATTTTTGACAATGAATTGTAAATCCTTTCTTGGTCACCAGTGTGCATGATTGCTAAATAGAATACAAAGTCCTTATTCAATTCATTGTGCCCACTCTGTAATGCTTTTCTACTTAATTACATTAAACTGCATTTTCTGTTAGTATCCCAGTCACATATTTTTAAAAAATGAAAAAGAAAATGATGAATGTGGTTTGCTTGTGTGTGTTGTCTCTGGTTCTGGTAGCCATAGCAAATTTGACTATGCTTGAATCGAATATCCCTGTCTGACATGTCTCCAATGAGAAGTACCACCTCTCGGGCCCTTCCTTTGTGTTCTGTCCAAGCCTGGTGAAGCCACCTGTGTTTCTTCTTAAGTAGCAGTCAGACCTCTTTTGCAGGGAGTCCAAGACAGTGTTGTTTAAGGCAGGCTTGTTGGGATGCTCTTTCTGGTTTTGCTTTTTAAGGAAGGGTAGCATAGGATAGCTTTTCCATTGTTGCTCCTAACTTTTGTGATGGCAAGTTCTCAAATGCACTGTCGCTGAACTCAGCAGTTGCACTCGCCAAAGCACATCTGAATCATGGCTTTCAGTACTTTCAGTGTAACTGATGTTGATCTAACAAATCTCATAATCGCCTGCTCTATTCCATGGCCCATTTTGGTTAATGGGGTTCCAGAAGTTTTTAGAAATCAGACCTTGAACATGGGGACTTTGAAAGTTAGAATTCCCTCATTGACATCCTGTTTTGTTCTATCTGATACTGTGGCACTGTGCCCTTGACTACAATACCCAGGGACACATTTACAAAATGAATTCAAATAGCTAAAAACATTAAAAAAAACAGCAGCTGCAGCATTTTAGCTCCCTGTTGGGGAATAACATTATAGAGCTTAGTAGGTGAGGAGGGTGGACCCTGTAGAAAGCCCCTGCTCCGTTATTAAGGGTGTGCTGCTCAGACTTCTGAGCCATGGGAGTGAGGGGCAAGCGGTCTGTATAGTAACCAGTCTTTGATCCACAGTGGGAACTTTGCAGCTAAGAGGATAATTTTTCATGGGCTTATACGTTGCTTAGGGCCTGAGTCTTAAAGAGCCTTGTGGCTGTCTGAGACCAGCTTTGCTTACAAGCATCGAAGCTCATTTGAACACATGTGACTGGGATAATAAATGCCAAAGTACAGTTTAATGAAGACAAGTGTCATGTCTTTCACTTCTTAATAATTTCTTCAATCACAGCCCGTGAAGGCTGCGTTCAGATGGGCTTTTGTAATTGAAAGCAAAGCCTCCTAACATTCTTAAATTTCCTACCTACTTATCCCTAAAAGCTATGCCTGGTGGTATGGTTAAAAGGCAGTTTGGTAGCATTGGATCTTCTCATGTTTGAGATAACGGTATCTGTTTAAAAGTAGTTTTTATTCTCTGAACTCTCATTTTTAAAAAAATGAAACTCACAATCCTATTTCATGTGTAGAGATATTGCCATTTAAAATTTGTTTTACTGGGCCGAGCCCGTGGCACATTCGGGAGAGTGCGGCGCTGGGAGCGCAGCAGCACTCCCACTGTGGGTTCGGATCCTATATAGGGATGACCGGTGCGCTCACTGGCTGGGCGCGGTGCGGCCGGTTTCTAAAAGGACAAAATAAATAAATAAATCTGTGGGTTCGGATCCTATATAGGGATGACCGGTGCGCTCACTGGCTGGGCGCGGTGCGGCCAGTCTCTAAAAGGACAAAATAAATAAATAAATAAATAAAATAAAATAAAATAAAATAAAATTTGTTTTATTGGTTTGTGTAATTGTAAGTTTTTCAGTCAGTTTAGATATGCCTAGTGAAGCAGGTGAGTCGATCTCAGAATTTTCAGTAATTTCATAGCTTTAAAAGACTAAACTTTTCTAAATAAATACGTTTCAAATAATTCTTCAGGGAAAGTCAAAGAGTAAAATTCCCAGAATCTGGAGTTTACTAGAGTCCCACTATAAAGAGTATTTTATAAAAATGACATTTGGAACCAGTCCCTCAACCCTCCCTTTGTGAGAAGCTGTGACCAAAAGTGACTGCATTTCAGGGGGAGCCTTGTATTCTTGTTCATCGTGATCATTACAAATCCCAGAAAAGCCAAGTTGTTTTTCTTGTTTTAAAAAAATGCCATGTGGTTTTAAAGGTCTTTTGATAAGTGAGTCTGTGACATTTTGAAATTATTTTCTTACTTTTACTCCTTTTGCCAAAAATACTTGTTTGCTGAAACTCTTCCCAAGCCAGCAGGAAATATTTTTATGTGAAGGTGCACTTTGAAAATAAAGGAATAAAAGCCTCCATTCACATAATTCTGTTTCTCAGTTAAAATGCTCCCTGTTAACTAAAGGTTTACATCAGAACATTTGTGACCTTGCAGATAGTGATGACAATTGGCATTATCTCATGTCAGCAGAGCCTGGTTCTCCAGCCATTCCTCCTTAAGTTCTGTGTGTAGGCTTCTGAGTGACCTGGGCTTGGGTTGGCCTGGGAGGGTTTAGGTTTTATCTTGTTGTGTTTTGATACCTAAAGATGAAATGTCATTCATTGTGATGGCTCTTAGAAGCTATTCCCCAGTTCAAGCCCAAGCACAATCTATTCTTACCAGCAGTGGTGGGGCTAGAAGGAAGGAAGAGTAGATGCAGAAGTCTTGAAAAATTCTTGCTCCCAAGCTGGAGAACCATGCTTTGCGATCAAGACTGTGCGCCTCATTTCCCTCCATTTCGATTTCCCCTCATGTGTACCCATGACAGGCATATGACTGTGGGCAGAGTGGAATGATGGGGTTTATACTGTTCAATTAGAATTGCGGTCGCAGAACTGGTCACTCCGTTTGAATAGCTTGCAATAATTATGACCTTCAGAAGGCTGTTACTAGAACTACTCTTTACTATTATTTAACTGAAAACATGTACCATATTTATCCCAGGAGAAATAACTACAAATAATAATGTACTAAGTATACTAATTCATCCAGAAATGTTGGGTTTCAAGTTTGTGACTTTTTATTTTGTTCATTATTGCAACAAAATAATTGCACTAATTGCCGTTATATCATGCAGTACTAAGAGCGCTTTATTCATTGGTAGTGCATGTGGGGGGAGTTGTTATTACTTATTTAGCTCATGTTGCATGTTAATGATGCATGTCTGAAATTTATTGTGTCCTTCAAGGCATGATGGGTGGCTATCCGCCAGGCCTTCCACCTTTGCAGGGCCCAGTTGATGGCCTTGTTAGCATGGGCAGCATGCAGCCACTTCACCCTGGGGGGCCTCCACCCCACCATCTTCCGCCAGGTATGCCCGGCCTCCCGGGCATCCCACCACCGGGTAAGAATTTCATCCTCATTCACTCATTAATCTCATCTTCATATTCTCTTTTTTCTCCCTCAGCCAGTTGTTACAGGAGATACCTGTTGCCCATTGTGGCCAGGCCTTCTCTCCCTGAAAATCCCAGTGATGTCAACAGCAGGGCCTGTCCTGTGTGTTGAGCAGGTAGCCCAGCACCTGTGCCCTTGTGCACCTGGCTGCCTGGCAGCAGCACAGGACACATGATGGAGGCCAGACGAAGCAGACCAAGGGGCAGGAGGCATACTCTTATAATCACTCAAGTAATTTGACATATACTTGAAAAGCCAAACAGGCTAGAAGACCGTGCCCTCTTATCAGTGAATTAAGTTTCCCAAATTGCTAGTTCAGAGTCACATATATGTGCTCTCTTTGGCAGCACATGTAGTCACATATAAAAGCACTTTTTGCTCCAGAGTGCATTTCTTCCTCTGGTGCAATCCTTATCTCACAGGTCTTCTGTATAGAATTCCTGCTCCAGGGGCAGCTGGTTAGCTCAGTTGGTTAGAGTGCAGCCTTGTAACACCAAGGTCAAGGGTTCAGTTCCCCATACCAGCCACCTGCCAAAAAAAAAAAAAAAAAATCAGACTTCCTGCTCCATCTCCTCTTCCACCACCAGCCCATCTAATGCTCTTAGAACTCTTAACTCTTCAGAAATCCTTCTCTCAGTCTGTCTTAGGAACAAAAAGGAAGTAGAGAATAAATTTATACTGAATTAGTTTTCTGTATCTGAGTCTCCTAAGAAGCATAATATGTCAGACATCTATGAGTCTCGTAAGAAGCATGATATGTTAGATATGTTCTATTAGAGAACAGCCTAGCCCACACTACTTGCTGTAGACACTGGTTTGTCTGTCAGCAAAAGCTCAGAAGTTCTTTCAGATAGAAATGTATAAATGGAGTCCAGAAATAGCTACATTCAGTTTCACTTTATAATGAATTAGCAAGTTGAAAGATTATTTTAAAGAAAACAAACGAGGGAAAATCATAAGTTCCCATATTAATTGCTGTCATATGCAAAAGAACCATTAGCTATAATCTAGTTGGAAGAAATGTGACCTTTAGATGACTTGAATATCATTTGGTCCATTACCTAAAATATCAGGTAGGGGCCCAACCCAGGTGATAAAATGTGGATGGGAACTTGTTAGATTTGCTTGTACCACTGTTGGACCTACCAATCATAGGGTTTTGCGGGGTTCTAAATGATGCCACAGAGGGTAGAATATCAGGTAGGGGCCCAACCCAGGTGATAAAATGTGGATGGGAACTTGTTAGATTTGCTTATACCACTGTTGGACCTACCAATCATAGGGTTTTGCGGGGTTCTAAATGATGCCACAGAGGGTAGACCCAGCAGTGTGCAAGTAGAGCAAATCTGGTGGCTTGGCCTGGAAGCTCCAGGCACATTCTTTGTGAGTGTTGCTTAGAGACTGGCCATAGCTCCATAGAAGCATTTGCTTCAGATGTTCCCAAAGGAAGAAATGTTTGTGGGGGTGTGTGTTTCATTATAGAAATGGTAGCCTTTGTGCGAGTTGCTATTGCAGCAGGAGTCTGTCATACCCATGTGGCAGGTAGACTTGGCCTTAATTCTGTGCCTTCTCACCTTGGCCCAGGGTGTCTCACTAAGTCAGTAAGAGCAGGTTGGAGTTGACACCTTCTGGGTGCATGTAGTATTCACTGGGAGCCATGTGTAAGGCCAGTACCATCTAGGATAGCAGATGTCTTTTGGTGGGTGTTGGGACATAGCTATCTTCCTCCCCCTCTCTTCAGATTCTACATTGCATTTGAAGGAAGCACAACACACCTTGTTATAGGCAGGGAGACAGGGAAGAATCGCTCTAAGTGCCTACACATACACGTATCTGAACAGGCTTTGAAGAGTGGGGGATTCGGTGAGCTCCTCTGGTGACTCAGCTCACATTCTTATCTGCTGCCTCTGGCGTGGCATTTGTAAACAGAGGAAGCAGAGGAATTTGCTCATTTGTTTGTGCTGCCCTGCAAAGCAATGATGTAGGAAGCACTGGGAGCTCTGCCGTGTTGTGGAGTCTAAGGTGGGTGAGTGTCCTGTGGGGGATGGTAAGGGATTAATATGTCACTTGAGCAGCAGTTACCCACCACAGCCTCTTCATTCATTCGCAGATAATCATCAGGATTCTACTCTGTGATCCAGGTACACTTCTGGATACTTAGAATTTAAAAATCCTTGCTTTTTAAACAGAAGCTTGTTCTCACTTGATATTTTCTCTCTGGCAAATAAGAGGATGTCTAATACTTTTTGGAAGCAGCATTTAACAGCTCTGAACCTTAGAATAATGGGCTGCTTCTGCCTGATCAAAATATCAGCATTCTTAATCCAGAAGAAGCATAGACTATGAAGTTAGCCCCTCTCAATCCTTCTACGCAATGAGCAGGACTTGTTTTAGCTTTAAAGAATAGCTCACCACGGTTTGGGGTTGTAGTTTGTTAGTTTTTAATGAACTGGGTCCCTTGCCTATTTCTGTATTTTATCAGAATAGCAAATGGATGGCCCTGAGATAAAAATAGCTTTGGACACTAAATTTAGGACACCTCGTTATTATCAACTAGTGCCTGTGAGACAACAATTGCTGTGAGCATTCACCAAGGGAAGCTTACAAAATTATTACCAGGGACATAGTACAAATATAGTAGGACCATGAAGTCTTTCTTTGATCCTTAGTCATTTTGCATCTAAAGTGATAGCAGCAAGGCTACTCCGCTTCCAGATAATCATTTTCAGAGTACTACTCTATCAAATGGAAGTGGCCTCTCTCTGCTAACACAGTGACTCCAGTTAGCACAGGTACTGGTGGCCTCTGAGGGGACAGCAAGACTGGGCCTCCAACCTCCACAAAGCTAATTTAATTGTGCACTTCCAGAGCCTCTTCCCGTGTGTTCCTGCTATCCTAGCACATTGGTTACTGTTGAGCCTGATTCCAATGCCATTCCTGCTGAAATTAAACACAGGCTTCAATTTCAGGAGAATGTGTTGTCAGAAGAAAATTACCTTCAAAATAGTTATATTCTGGCTATAGTTTACCTAAGGAAATACTAGAATTTTATGCAGGGTTCAAATCATTTCTAAGCCACTCGAGTAATTGATGTACATCTAACAAGTTGAACCAGCAGTGTAATTTAAGTTCCTAGAGACAAAAGAATAGAAATTTTCTATTTGAATCCTCTTTGGGGTGCTTAGGGTTCCTATCCACAAAGACTCAAGGGCAGAGGTGCATAGGTTTGCATTATAAATGTCATCATTTCTTATCAGACAGTATTTTTCAGTCATCTCAACTCAGAGCCTCTAACTGTGCCGTTGCATTATGAATTATAGGTGTGATGAACCAAGGAGTGGCCCCTATAGTAGGGACTCCAGCTCCAGGTGGAAGTCCATATGGACAACAGGTGAGCCAGTTTGATTTTTCTAGGACTCAACAGAATTCTAGTCATCTTCCTTCTCAGAACATGGGCAGAGTATTTTTTTTGCCTTACAATGTGGTCCTATGCTTTTTCAGGTGGGAGTTTTGGGGCCTCCAGGGCAGCAGGCACCACCTCCATATCCTGGCTCACTTCCATCTGGCCCCCCTGTCATACAGCAGCCAACCACGCCCATGTTTGTGGCTCCTCCACCAAAGACCCAGCGGCTTCTCCACTCAGAGGCCTACCTGAAATACATTGAAGGACTCAGTGCTGAGTCCAACAGCATTAGCAAGTGGGACCAGACCCTGGCAGGTAAGGAGAGTCCTTCTAAATAAGCCTTTGCAAAACACATACTTCCTCAAAGTCTTCTTGCTGCTTTTATCATTTTGTATTGTACAATAAGCATTGCTTTTTCTTACACATATAATAAATCGTATATTTTATAGAATGGTTTGGTGCTTCTTTGCATATTGACATCACAGACTGAAAATGTTTTTTCCACCAAATTTCAAAGCTTAGTTTTATCATAAATATTGCTGCCATCTTTTTAAGCATATTCTGAATTTTTTCAATTATTTTCCAGGCACTTGGGCTTTGGTATAGATGCATTTGGGTAAATTAAAAATTATTTCACCTCAGTTTAAAAAGATGAAAAATACATTGGAAAGCACTTTTTTTTCCTTCCTTTTCAAACATTTATTAAATTAGAAGGAAAGCATTTTCTGTTAACCTATCAAATTATTCATTTCATTCAGCAGACAATGTATTTTCAGTATATACTGAGGTAGCTTGCCTAATTTCTGGAGAGAAATTGAAAAGTTTCTACTAGTTTTTCATTTCTTTTTTTTTTTTTTTTTTTTTTGTCCTTTTTGAGACCGGCTGCACCACGCTCAGCCAGTGAGCGCTGTGAGCGCACCGGTCATCCCTATATAGGATCCGAACCCGCGGCGGGAGCGCTGCTGCGCTCCCAGCGCTGCACTCTCCCGAGTGCACCACAGGCTTGGCCCTACTAGTTTTTCATTTCTAAACCAAATTTGTTAATTTGATTTCTTTTTAAGAGTAGGAAGTATGTTTTCCCTTCTTCACATGTTTACCTTCTTAGGCATTTTTGTTAACATTTAAGTATTCAATATCAGAGATGCCTACGATAAAATTTAAATGATCAGATCTTTTACTGCCTAAAAGGATGATGTAAGAAATTTGCTTGGAAATATTCTGCAAAATCATAATATTTAATAATTCTTATATGTTTTGTGTTTTAATAAATCTATCAGACCTTAGAACTCAGGGAGCTTTTGTGATCTTAAAATTCCAAATTCTGTTTCTCTGTCTGTGCTTTATCAGCTCGAAGACGCGACGTCCATTTGTCGAAAGAACAGGAGAGCCGCCTACCCTCGCACTGGCTGAAAAGTAAAGGGGCCCACACCACCATGGCAGACGCTCTCTGGCGCCTTCGGGATTTGATGCTCCGAGACACCCTCAACATTCGCCATGCATATAACCTAGAAAACGTTTAGTCACATCACTACATTTCTTTTATAGAAGCATAAAGAGTTGTGGAACAGTAGCCATTTTAGTTACTGGGGGTGGGGGGAAGGAACAAAGGATAGTAATTTTTATTGCATTTTACTGTACATCACAAGGCCATTTTTATATAAGGACACTTTTAATAAGCTATTTCAATTTGTTTTTGTTATATTAAGTTGACTTTATCAAATACACAAAGATTTTTTTGCATATGTTTCCTTTGTTTAAAACCAGTTTCATAATTGGTTGTATATGTACACTTGGAGTTTTATCTTTCCACTTGTTGCCATGGAACTGAAACCATCAAAGGTTTTGTCTTGGCGTGGGGTTTTTGTTTTTTGGCTTTTGTGTTTTCTTTTTTTCTTTTTTTTTTTTTTTATAAAAGAACAAACAAAATGAAAAAAATACACACAAGAGTTTACAAATTAGTTTAAGTTGACAGTGAAATGTGAAGTTGGTCCTAGTTTACATATTAGAGAAGGAAGGGAGTGTACTTGTGTCTGTTTCATGTGCCTGAATATCTTAAGTCACTTTCCACAAAAGTTGTTTCTTACAGGTGAAATGAAGTGCTTTCTTTGAAAGGTTGTTATTTAGGTTATAAAAGTTTGACAGACATGGCACACTCTGTTAACTCAGAGGCTCACTACAGAAATCTGTGGTCAGTGCTGTGTATCTGTTTGCAGCTAGTGTACCTCCTGGACAGCTACAGAGAAAGAATACTTTTTCTTGTGCTGAGTTAGACATCTATGGTATTAGTGATTTTTACAGAACATGTGCACAACCCTGAATTATATTTAGTATTGGCTGGTAAGTTTAAGGGTACTTTTGATCTATTTATAATTCACAATTTATGCCTGTACATGTTGGGTGATTTAAAATTTTAAGTCTGTTACATTGAAAAACATTGAAGTGTGCATGAAGGTGATTTATTTTTAAACATAACACCGAACTTGACATAGGGAACAGTGTGTGTAACTGGATATGAGCTGTATCAGAAGCATAATTGTGAACGGGTAGATTGCCTGCATATGCAAATAGTTTTAGTATTCTTTATTTCCTCATTATCAGATGTGGCATTTTTCTCTTCTAAATTTCAGGGTGTAATTCTCAATCAGAAATTTAATACTTTCTAATTTTTTTTTTAATTTTGCAGCTTGTGCTTTTGAGAAGGGAATCATAATTTAAGGAAATGCTCACTAAAAAGACCATTACAGATTCCCAAACACTTGGGTTTGGTGACCCCATCTTTATTATATGACCCTAGAATAAACATTTGGAGGCAGTATATTAGCCACAAATATGAAACATTATTACACTTGGCTGGGAGTATGTTTTGAAAACTGCTTTATTGCAACAGGGTGGTTGCCATCATGGTGGAGTGTCCACTGCTGTCTGTAAATTGAGAGAGTGACTCTCAGTGGATACTTTTTTCCTTTTAATCTGCTATGAATCAATACCTGCATGTTTAATTACCATACTTATTTAAATCATGAGGGCTAAAGAGTGTAGAAAGGAAAAAGTCTCTTGTATCTAGATACTTTAAATACAGGAGGCCCTTATAACTTAATTGCCTTTAGTCAACCACTAGATCTCAGTTTGCATCAAATAATTTTGAATTTTAAAAAAATGTATGGCAGTAGTATGTCAGTACCTTATTGTTGAACTGGATCAGATAAATCTTCAGTTCCTGGTTATTTGGGCCATTGAATCATCATGGACTAAATAATGCAATCAGATTCTTTGATTTCTAGACATCTGTGAATTACACCAAAAAACCTGAAATTTAATTTTGGTTAAATCATTTATTTCATGCATTCATTTTATTTCCCTTTTTAAGGTCTGGATGAGACTTCTTTTGGGAGCCTCTAAAAACTCTTCACTGTGGGCCACAGAGGGCATTAGAAGCCAGCACACTTCTCCTCTGGGCTCCTTCGCAGTCCCTAGAGGTGCTATAGGAACCATAGATCCATCCAAGGGCTTCCTTAAGGCAGTGAAGAGCCAGCCCAGGGTGCCATTAGGCAGGCCCTAAGTAAGTTTTCTTTTTAAAAAGAAAAAAAACAAAACTATGTATTTATTTTAGAATCATGTCTTTCTGTATATTAACTTGGAGAATATCAGTTAATATTTAGGATATAAGATTTGAGGTCAGCCATCTTCCAAAAAAGAAAAACAAAAAAGTCCTGATTTAAAGTACAAGAAAACTATACGTCTTTTTTTTCATGATTCTTAGAAACTGTAGTAATGTGGCATAGAAAATATAATGGCCTAAATATTTTCAAAATGTAAGTTCCTGTGGAGAAAAATTTTGTTTATATGGGGGGAAAACGTATGGGTTTAAAATAGTATGTCAGCTGATTTAAAAGGTCTTTAATTGTTCTGTTTTGTTTTTTAACCCACCCTTTCCTTCCTATGAGGAAGAATCGAGGGGACATTTATCTGCGTAAAATCCCCAAATTGGTGTTGATGACTTTTCAGCTTGAACATTTCAGACCTGACCAAAACTTGGTTTATTCTGATTTCTGTATCATATCATCTGAGGTTTAAGTGGTAACTAGTCTTATAACATGTATGTATCATATGTTTGTTCATCTAAAGCTTTTTAATCCAAATAAAAATGGAGTTTGCAAAGTGATTTGGATTAACCAGGTTTGGTTGTTAGATGTTAGTTTCAAGCAGATTTAACTCCTGCAAGCCCTGACTTCATGCTGACAAGGATAAGGCTGCCAATTTAAGGGAAGAAAGTTCTTCAGGAGGAGGTGAAAATCTGTGTCCGGACCCCTGGTTCATGGGTCAGGCTGCATTAACACAGAAGCTGAATATAGTCGGACCGCATCCTGAAATGCCTGATGCCACACCTCTCAGGCCGGCAGTCAAGGAATTCCTAGCGTGTCCTCAGCATGGGTAGAAATGCAGGTTGAAGTTAAAATTGAAGATAGAGTTACTGAGGGCAGAGGGTGAGGAAAGCATGTCCTCTATCATAAAGCAGTATAACCCACTTCAAATAGCCAGCTTATTGTGGCCAGAAGAGACAGGTGGCTTGGCTGTGTCTTTAACATGTTTATAAGCTCTTAAAACATGACCACGCTTTTAATAGAAAGTGTTGGTAAAATCAACCAACTGTTTTCCTCTAATATCACTTTGCAAATCCCTGTGGTTTTATTCTCCTGAATAGTTTAGGGCTATACTGCCATCTGTGCTTATGAGCATATTTTGAACAATCACTGATGTACATAGTTAAACATCTCAGCTGAACACTAGGAGCAAACAAATACTGTTAAATATTACTGTGTTCTTTTTTAGTTTGGAAGTATGCTAGGTCAGCTGAATGAAAGTTAGGAACTGAACAAATAGGCTATTCTGCTATTTGGGGTATTTTCTGGTTTTCATGTCTTGTGGATTGCACATAAATGTGACAAGAAACTCCAAATTTAATACATATGTGAAGACTAAGCACTGATACTGCTTTACTAAGGAGAGAAATTGCTTTGGAAGACACCATGATCCAAAGTATATTTTGTTAAAGAGAGGTAACTCAGTGTGAAAAATTCAAACGTACAAAAAAAGGGAGGTTTATGTGATTGAGTTATAACATCAGGATTTAGGTAACTCTTCAAAAATAAAACTGCTAGATGGACTAAAATAGCCTCATTTATTTTTTACTATGTGCCTAACTTAGGTACTTTATCAATTCAGATGATAGAGTGAAGCTCCAAAGGCCCATTTTTTTTGCCCAGTACCACTATGGCAGTAGATTTTTAGCAATAAATGCTAATTAGGTTTTCGTCATCTTAGAATAAGTACTATAGTTTGAAATTTAAATTATTAAACTTTTTTGCCTTGTAGTTCACACTAGAGGGCACTGCTGTGCTGTAATCAGCATATAAGAGCACTGCAATTTTTTTTTAACTTTCACGTTCCTTAAATAGTTCCGGTGTCTGATAAGTAGGATAGAGTCGTGTTCCTAGCAGGAGAGTTAAAAAAAATTTTAAGGGAAAATTAAAAGTTTCCACATTGGTTAACAAAGATGAGTTCTTAACTCATAGCCTCCAAACACAAAGTGCTCTGAAAATGTGTCTTGCATCAAATACAGTAATAGCTCTTTGCTAGTCTACTTGCTTTACAGTCAGATGTTGTCCTGTTATTTTCAAGTTTGTTGTCCTTCCATAAATCAGCACTAATAGAAGAAAAAGAAATGGAGAGGAAAGCCCTATGGAAGGTCAACACAAAATTCAGTCTAGTGGTTCTCTCTGGGGTGGAGGCAGGGGGGTGGCCTAGGGAAGAAGCCCACAGCAGACAACAGAAGTTGGCTAATGGTTTTATTAGTATTTAGTATTATTCTTTGTAAAAGGTGTGTGTGTGACATATTCTCCTTATGTATCAAATTACTTAAACTTCTAAAACTGGGAGAGTGGGCAAGGGGGAACGTATGGAAGATGGCCATATAATTGAGAGAATCGTACCACAATTTTTCTTATGCAATTTTTATTTATTTCTAATCACTAAAAGTGCCTATAAGGTTAGGTTCACCAGGAACTCTAGATGATACAACTGGGCATGAGAATACAACAAATCATATTCTTCTCCCTTGTGGTGTCAGTCATTACTGGCTTTCGCATTCAAGCCATCTCCCAGTGATGACTCTGAGCTGGCTGTAGGTAGTGCTTTAATGAGATCTGAGTAGTAGGCAATTATTTACACTGAATTGGTTGTAACATAAATGGACTAACTTAAATTAGAAAAAATCTCTAGATGTTATTAGTCTGTGTTGCTATAACAGAAATACCTGAGACTGGGTAATTTATAAAGAACAGAGGTTTATTTGGCTTACGATTCTGGGACAGCTGCATCTGGCATGGGCCTCAGGCTGCTTCTACTCATGGGAGAAAGCGGCAGGCAGCCGGTGGGTACAAGCAGATCACATGGCGAGAGAGGAAGCGAGAGAGAGGAGGTGCCATGGTCTTTTAAACAACCAGCTCTCGCAGGAACTACTAGAGCGAGAACTCACCCATTAATCCCCCCACCTAGGGAGAGCATTAATCCATTCATGAGGTCCACCCCCATGACTCAAACAGCTTCCAACACTGTCACATTGGGGATCAGATTTCCACATGAGTTTTGGGGGAACAACACACCCAAACTCCCTAAAAAAATTTAGAAGACATATTTTTAGTAGAAATCATTAACTTGAGGGTACACTGTGGCCTTAACCAACAGGTTGTTTATTTTTGTGCAATATTTAGAAACTATTTTGAAACTTAGTCTTCTGTAGTATGTAGAGATTTTCTTGTTTGAAAATATGTTGGATGTGGTTATCCAAGCATGGAAAGGTGCCTTTGCTTTTTCTACCAGCTGACCCAAACTTAGGCTGGGTCTCAGATTGCCAAATCTATCTTAACTGACTGAGCCTCTGATTTAGTTCAAGTCTGTGATTGCTTTAGGCTGTGTAGGTTCACTTATAGAAGGAGCAATTGCCTTTATCTTTAGCAGCTACATGAGAGAGCAGCATCTTCATCACAGAGGGGTATGAAGCCTGTTGACCATAGTCCTCAAGGAGGTCCAGCCCTTGTATGTTTGTGGAGTCAGACAAGGGATGGGCTTCTTTTCACAAGAGCACTAGCAAGAATAATGTATAGTCAGTCAGGAATTCCCACCATCCTATCCTAGCAAGTTTATAATTGGTAGCTGGCAGAAATGTAATCTGCACAATTATCCCGGTTTAAATGACCATGTGAGGGAGATTTTTACTTTTACATCCATGATTTAATTCTGCAAAAAAGCAAATAAGGTTATCATTTGTGGCCTAAAAACAAAGGGTTTCACAAATAATTCAGACTGCACTGAAAAGTATCCGAATCTTTGAATTGTTTAAGAAATATTTCATGGGCTAGATTCATTGAGTGGGTGTATTAGGAGGAAATAATTTTCCCACAAGTGCTGTCACTTGGGAAGTATTCAAGTAGAGACTGCAAAACTATAAAAACTCTTTGTAAAGGCAGTTTTTGCAATACTGTGCAACTTCTAAAGGACAAGCTGTGTCAGAACAAGAAATCTGAAAAGTAAGTGTTTAAAGGAGCTGAAACCAGTAGTGAAACTTCATATTCACTTTATTGTCTGCTGAAGTTCAGTCTCTGATGCATCTTCCAGCCTTCTCTGATATTGTCTTTCTGAGGCTTTTCTACGGTAGACATCATCTGTATTAAACAAAAAGTTTGCTTAGATTTCTAAGAGACTAAGGAATTTAAAATAATCACATCTGAGTAATTCAACCAATAGTCTAGGTCTCTCACCTATTTCTGAATCTCAACATTAATGTTTACTCAATGACAAAATAAACAATTGAAAACAAAATGAATTGAATGAGAATGACGCTGATGGAGTTCTAGACTTTATTTTTACCCTATAAAGTGAAGAACTTTATAGGGTGAAAGTGTCTTCAAAGATAGTTCATGTCCTAGCACACCTCTTAGCAATGTTTTAAGGCTTCCCTCACTTCCTTCTCCCCCACAATTTCTATTGTGCTCTCTCAAGTCATCCTTAACAAAAACCTGGCCCCTCAAAGGCACTTTTTGCCCTGCAGCTCTCTGCTGCTCCTTCACCCACACCCAAAAGTCTCAGGGTGGGGAAAGGAAGTCAGTTTCTTCGTTCTCAGCTGCTGCTTTTCCAGACTTGATTCTCCACCCTCAGGTAAAAAGTCCTCTTCCTTCAAGGTTTCACTGTCACCATCTTCTCTGCCTTGGCACCTTCTTTCCATCACTGAAAACGCTGGCCTCTAGCTGAGGCTCCTCTCGCCTGTCCTATACCTTCTCTCCAGGCACCACTATGACCCATGGGAATGAAGCGCCAGCCTTCTTCACCTCCCTGCCTTCTCCAATCACTTGCAGTGCTCCTCTGAAGGAATTCTGCTAGGACTTCTACTTCTGCTACCTTTCTGGCCCTCCTGTCCCTGGACCTCACCAACTTCTTCCCCATACCCCTCCTGTTTTCTCTTCCTGCCAAACCAAATGAAATTCCTTCACAATCTTGTCAGTATCTTAACTTCTTGACACACCCTCAAAACCCCAACCAACCACAGATTAATTCTCTGTGCTTTGATGCACTGTAGGGCCAACTGATGCCTCTAACAGGGTCCACTGTAATGCCTGACAATCCTGCTTCCTCAGCCATGACCTTCACCCTTCACCCACCCCCAAATGGCCATGAACTCTTCCTTCACGGAGGCTTTGATGCACTGTAGGGCCAACTGATGCCTCTAACAGGGTCCACTGTAATGCCTGACAATTCTGCTTCCTCAGCCATGACCTTCACCCTTCACCCACCCCCAAATGGCCATGAACTCTTCCTTCACGGATAAAAGTCGTCATTAAAGAACTGTTCCAGCTAATTTCCAAGGGCTACTTCTGCCACCCACCTCAGATCCCATCATCTCCCACTTTCTCACAGGTCAAGATCTCCAGCCTCTCTCCACCCTCTCCTTTTTGATCAATATTTGCATATCCTCCAGTCTCCTGGGGGCAAAGTTTACCTCCTCTTCACAGTGTTGGGCTTCTTTAACCTGTCATAACAGTCTTTCCTAGTTTACCTCCCTGCCTCTCTGGACACTCTCAGTCACCCTTAAAATGTTAGGGTTTGACTGACTTATATCACAATTTGCTTGTGAATGGTCCACAAATCCAGATTTTTGCCCTTAAGTGCCTCCTGAGCTTCAGATCTGTATAACCATCTCCACCTCAGCCTGTCCCAAATGGAGTCCAGGATGGCCCTGCCTGTGTTCTGCACCCCGCCACAGCTGTTCCGCCAGAAACCTCCACTGCTTATCTCCTGAGTCTGCTCAATCACCAAGCCCTGTCAGTACTGCTGGGTGTCTCTCAACTCCACCCGCTTTTTGGAATCCCTCTGCCCCCAAACTAGACCAGGCTACCATCTCAAATCTGGACAGGCAGACAGTGTAAGTGTTCCTGCCAATTTCTTCTCCACAAGGATCCATTCTCCACATGGGTTAATTCACTGCTTAAAACTCTTCAATCCTGGGGATACATTCTCAGTTCTCCAATCCCTTTGTGGCCCTGCAGGCGCCTCTCTAGCCACTTGACTCCTCATTATGTTCATCTGCTTCAATCCCTCAAACACACAGCATACAAGGCCCCCATATCTGTTCTCACCACTGCCATGAAGATGCTTTCAACTCCACAAAACTTCCTTTCACCTGGGGCACACAGAATCAACCAGGTCCTACCTTACTATGGTAACTGCTTCCGGAAGCTTTCCTTGCACCATCTAGTCCAGTTGAGGTGCCTATCCAAGACTCCTGTGCTCCTCCCACTTCTCCCTGACAGCACTGATCACACTCAATGGTCATGGTCTTTATGATCTGTCTTTCCCATTAGAGCTCTTCTAGAGTGGGGGATCTTCTGCCTTGTTCATTATATCCTTTCACGGTTGCTCATTAAATATTGAATGGATTGATGGACTATCTAGAGGAAGCACTAATGTAACCCGAGGAGGGTTGGCAGTTCACAAGTGATAGTGTTTCAGGAGAGGGGCAAAGCAGATAGGGCCTAGGGGTTGGAGAAGTCCTCCTGAAAGAGGAACTGGCCCGTCCAGAGTTAGTCCTCAGCAAAGTAATGCCAGGCATTCTTTCAGAGTGCTGGGGCATCTGACCCAAAGACCTGGTGCCAATGACTGCCCTGTAAAGACAGTGGTAGTTGGCTTAGCTAGGCAGATCAGCTCCCTCCAGGGTTTGGAATGAAGAGTCCAAAGAGGACTAGCCAGCTGTCCGAAGTTTTCATGAATCCTCAGGATCCACCCCCTTCTACGGTTGCTGTGAGCAAGTCTATTCCTTAGGCCCAAACAATGTCACCAGCATGGGTGAAGGGTAGGCTTGAGAGGACTGGAGGCACGTGCCCTCTCCTCAAATTGCGGGGAAGGTCGCTGGGCTGCACACCAATGTGCCCGCTTATGGGACAGCCGGGCCGGTCTCGACTGCCAAGCAAATGGAACAGCACTTGCCCTTCTGGCAAGGGTAAAAACAGCTCAGCGCTCTTGAGTAGAACGAGCGGTCTGCACTCTTAAGAATACCCCCTAGGAAAACGGATCCCTGCCGCCTCGTGCCTTCCTGAAAGGAAACGGAGTCCGCTGCACTCCCACTTACAGAAAGTTTCCTGGCCCACGCGCACTTTAATCATGATCCACTCCACTGTTCCTCCCAGGACAAAAAAGAAGGGCAGGAACCTGTAGATGCCGAGTCGCTGCTTCCCGGGCACCCGCTGCAGAACCCGCCTCACCTGGGCCCTGGAGAACATGCTCGGCCGGGGTCGTGGAAAGGGGCACCGCGGAACTAGGCGTGACTGGATCGCCCGGATGTAGTCGAGACTGCCCACCCGTCCTCGAGTTCAGCAACCTGTCCAAGTAGCTACCGCAACCCTGCGCCACAGCAAGGCGGGTGCAGAGCTTGGGGACCTCCGGGCCAGGAATGGGAGAGGCTCCGCCAATCAGAATGCGGCTGGTCGCGCAGATTCGCCAATCAGAGTACTATGAAGCGCGCGTGCTCCGTGAGGCCAAGCCGGGCATAAACGAGCTGGCGCAGGCGTCACGGCTCTGGAGACGGGGTGGTCCAAGGGGGCGGGGCCGA
>NW_007726917.1:127582-129824 GCF_000696425.1 Galeopterus variegatus
GGCCCCGCCCCGCCGCCGAGCCGCTCCAGTGCAGGCCATGGCTCAGTGCTGGCTGCCGGGTCCCCTACTCCGCCACCGCCATCTTTTTTCCTAGTACCCTGGGAGAAGTGACGACCCTCTCTGATGGACTAATCGTGAACTGCACCAGACTTTATAATGCAGTTACGCGACGCCTTGCGTTTATTTCGGGGACGTGATTGTTAATAAACTTCTAAACAGAATTCGATAGGCATTGCTGAAAACTAGACTTTATATTATCACAACAAAAGTATGAGTAAGTGTCTTTTGACAAAGAACTCTAAAATTAATAAAAGCTATCCTGTAAAGGGCACTTACCGTTATAGGGGCACCTGTACGTGCTTTTTATGCCGCAGAAGAGCACGATGGTTAAAGACCATGGGCTCTGTTATCAAACCACATCCCTGACCGACAGATACTCCCTTAGCCAGTCTGTGCCCAATTCCCTAACCTGTAAAATTGGGGCCTTTCTCTGATGCTGTGAGGATTTAGCGAGATAATAGGAATGAAGCATTGAACACAACACGTAGAGCATAGTAACTGATCATTTAACATCAGTTGTAACATTGATGAGAGAGAGAGAGAGAGAGAAAGATTAAGCCAGGTAGAAGTAGAGCTCTGACTCCAGAGCCTTCACTGTCATTGTATCTTCTCAAGCTGCCTCACTGTGCCCTTGAAGATATCTGCAAGGGGTTCTCACCCCCATTACCTAAGGCTAAAATAATAACTGGAGGAACAGCTTTTAGAATGGAGACAACTAATAGACAATCTAAGAAAATCAAATTAAAGCTTAGAACCAATAAGAGGGTTTGGTGATGTGGACACAAAATACCCAAAAAAACAGACTGGAAAAAAGTGAGAGTCAGCAGGCGCCGTGAAAAGGTGATAGGGCTGGCCATGAGCGGGCGGAGCTGCGGTCTGTACAACTTCCCTGGCCCTGGAGAGCCGGCCCAGCCGGGAGGCCTCCGCCTCCTCCTCCTCCAACTCCTCTGGGTTGACTCCACCCGAGCCTGACACACGCTTGTTGGCTCTCGCTCCCATTTCTCTCGGTGGTTCTGAGGGCTGGACGATGAAGAGTGTCCACTAGCCTGGTGGAGGTTCACGTGCGGCCAGGTCCCCAGGGCTACCTAGCTCACTGCGGCCTTCGGGGGCTCGGCCACTCAAGGGCCCCCCTGTGGCCTCTATCCTTGCCAGCTCTTGGCCCAGGTTCCGGCACAGTGTAGGTCCTCAGCCAAGGTGCAGTGGAGTTTCGAATGTACACACACCCTTAAACCCAGTGAGGCCACCCCGGGGAACGTGAACCCACCCGGCTGGCTTCCCGCCGACAGGGTTCACGGGTGCCGAGTCGGCCTCTTCGGGGCCCAGTGCACGGCCTCATATATGCGGGCTCAGAAAAGGGATCTCCTGAGTCGAAGAAATGCGGGTGGAGAGTGGTTCCGAGCAGGAAAGAGGAATTTCGTTGGTAAGTCTGGCAGCATTGCTAGAAGACACCATGGCATCTGGAGGGGACTGTGCCAGGAGCGAAGAGTTGGGCGAGTCGATACGGACATTTGCTATGGTCCGAGCCAGGTGGACACAGTGACCCCTCGCCTTGCAGCGCACGACCCAGTCGCCCTGCTCCGAGTTAGAAGAGGTCACCTGTGTTGAGTACCAGGAGGCAGAAAGAGGCTACCCCTGCAGGTCCCGCGGTCTCACCAGGCGTGGGCCTGGCACCAGGGAGTTAGCTGAAAGGGCTCTTTATTTGCCAGATAAACGAGGGAAGCGTCCGGGCTCTGGTCAGCAGACAGTCCGTCAGGGGCTGGAAAGGGGGACAGAACCCCCGGGCAGCAGGGCCCGGGCACTAGGAGAAGAGAGCAGAGGATCTGGGGTCAGGAGGACTCGAAGGCAGGGAGCAGGGACGGGAAGACCCGAGGGGCGGGAGGACCCGGGGCCGGCGTGGACCCGCCGCGCTCCAGCCCGCTTTCCTCCGCGCCTTGGCTGTCCGGAACCTCGCGGGGACCACAACTCTCAGGCCCTCCGACTTCCCTGGCGGGGGACAAGAGGAGCCGCCATCGCTGCCGTGACGACCGAAGGGGGGCGCAGAGCCCTTCCCGGCCGTGCTGAGGACTGGGGGTGGGGGCCGGGCAGCCCGCCGCGCCCCGCCTCGTCCCGGCACCTCCCGCCCCCGGGGCCGAGTGGCGCGCCCATTGGCCTGCCGGGCTCCGCGCGCCGCGCCCATTGGCCA
>NW_007726917.1:130504-191324 GCF_000696425.1 Galeopterus variegatus
CCCGGCGCCCACTGCCCCGGCGCCCCGCGCTCCGCGCCCGGCCAGGCGCCCACCGGCGGCGCGGAGCTCAGCGCGCACCTGTGGGCTCGTTACCAGGACATGCGGAGACTGGTGCACGGTGGGTGAACCGGGGTGGGACGATCGCCCGGGGTGTCTCCCGCGCGACGGACTGACCGAGCACCAGGGCACCGCCCCCGAGCCTTCCCGGGCGCCGCTCCTCGGGGGAAGCGCTCCGTGGGGATGACTGGAGCCCTGGAACGGGCGGCTTATCGGGAGAGGCTCCGGCGGGTGATCCTGGGGGCCTCTGGGCGCCCCGATGCCCGGCGGCGGGCGGAAGGTTTGTTCCCCGACTCGATCTAAAGGAGTTCGGGGCTTCTGGAGCGGCCGCCACAGTGCGGGGCCCCTGCCATCTTCCTCCGGGGTCCCGCCCTCCGGGAGGCCGTGGCGGAAATGCCCCCAACCCCTTGTTCTCCGCCGGCCCTTAGTTGGGGCGGGAATGCTGTGGACAAAGCCAGTGAGCGGCGCTGGCCGCCGGAACGGGCTCCTAGCGTCGGCCCTACCTAAGCGGACACCGGCTGGACTTTTCAGGCACCTCTTGATCTCGCCCCGTAGGTCTGGCGCACTCAGCCCGGGAGGCAAAGGCTTTGGAGAAACGAGACCAAGTCAGCCCGGTCCCCTGGAATCCAGAAGGGTTGCTACAGCCTTGCCCAAGGCTGCACAGGGCACTCAACCGTCCCATCCTCTCCCGCGGCAAAACGGGCTGGTGAGGCCTGAGGCCTCCTCTCAGAGAGGGCAAGCAGGGGTGCACTGGTGAGGCGGGAGAGCTGAGAGTACTGGACATGTCCACTTGTCCGGGTCGGTCTAGAGGGGCCCTGCCTCTGCAGCAGATAGATGTGGTTTGGGTCATGGCCCTATCACTCACCAGCTGGGTGACCCTTAGGAAGCCTTACCTTCTTGGATTCTCAGTTCTCAGGCATAAAACACAATCCTGGGGCCTCTGTCACTCTGACTTGGAAGGCCAAGAAGGGGCAGGGGAGCTTCTGCAGGAACTCCCAGGGGTGATGTGACTTTCATTGTCTGATAAGACAGAGTAACCCTGTCTGGAAGATTCCAACTGACTGGACAGGGGCTGCTACTCCAGCGGTGTGGAGACTTGGGGACTGGCAGGTGGCTGAGACTCGCTTCTTGACAAGCTGAAGGCAGAGTAGTTAGGTCCCTGAGGAATGGTTGTTTTGAAGCCCTTGAGCCTCTGCCAGCCCTTGGGGTCCTGGGTTGAATTTGTCTCTGTGGAGGGCAGGCTTGGGGTGTTATGTAAGGAAAAGTCTTTGATCTGGGCCTGTAGAAGACCCTCTGTGAGTGGCCCAAGAACCCTGCCTTGGAGGTGGAGGGGAGAAGCAGGGGGCATCTACTGGGCATCATCTTTCAGGACCCACCTGCATCTTCAGATCTTCACAGACCCTCTAAGCTCCCCTTGTTGTGTAGCTGGCAAGGTCGTTTCCACCAAGGTGCCATGATGAGCACCAGGATGAGCCAACTTCACACCTCTGGGTCCTGACTCTCCCCATCTGTCTGTGTTTTCTGGGAATTGAGGTAGACTTTGGGTTAATGGCTATGGACAAAGATAGCCAGGGAGCTATCTTTGCCAGATTTTACCAAGGAGCCAGGCCTCAGGCCAGCCCCTCGGTCCTGAGAGCAGTGCAGCAGGTCCCCCGCCCCACCTGGCCTCAGTGTGGTAACGTTGGAAGGCTAGGCAAGGGACCCAATGATTAAGGCAGGTGGGGGAGACCTGAATGCAGATCCCAACTCTGTTGCCTACTGCTGGGTGGCTTTACCTCCCTGAGCCCCAGTTTCCCCATGTGGACAATGGAGGAATAAGTGTGACTACCTCACAGGACTGGAGTAAGGGTTGAACCAGACGAGCCTGTAAGAGACACACAAGTGCGTCTCATGGCTGCCAGGGAGGAGTTGGCCCTGGAACCTGGAGCCAGGGGCAGGTGTGGGGGCTGGGGGCTGAGGAGGACGAAGGAGGGTAGGGGCTGGACAGTGAGACTGTGAACTTGGCAGGCCAGTGTGGGGTGGGGGCATATCCTCACCTGGCGGCCCTATATACCACCACAGCCCTGTGGAGGGGAGTGGGACCCTATGGCCCCAGAAGTATGGTTTTCTCAGTCCAGAAATTGGGTCCAGAGGCCAGGCCCTGTGGGATGCTTTGTTTCTGGAAGGATTGTCTGTCCCTGGGAACATACTCAAGAGCAGAGGCGAAGGCCCCGACTTGGCCAGAACTCTGTGCCAGCAAGGAACTGCACTGCCAAGCAGACCCCTGCCACCCTGGGGGGCTTCTGGACACTGTACCAAGAGTCATAGTCACAATTGGTACCCAGGAAATCAGGGCCATGGCGAGGATGAGGCCCAGTGAGGTGAGCAGCAGAGGCCCAGGGTCCTAGTGCCACCAGGTGAGTGTTGCCTCAGAAACAGCTCCCTAGAGGGCTGCAGTTGTCTGTGTCTCACATGCATGCATCCAGGTGAAGTAAACTGTACACACCCACGAATCTGGGGAGCAGCTGCTCTGTGCTAGCCTGGGGCCACCAGAGGAAGCAGACACACTTGTTTCCTCACCCACACCTTGCACTTGGCTCTAAAGGAAAGGGGTGGGGGCAGAACCCAGTGTTCCCAAGGAACCTCCAAGGCAAATGCTCTGGGCAGAGGAGCACATCAGCAAGGTGTCTTCCTCTTGAGTGCAGCAACTGCCAGGCACACTGCAAAGCCAAGGGATTCTGCTCTGTAGTCAGGACTGGTTGTGGCTGAGACAAGGATTCCCTAGAGGCTTGGACTTGGGGCCCCTGTGAGGCAGTGCCCTGTTTACCTAGTCCTGTCTTTTCCCCTTTCCCTGCAACCCATGCTCCTGGAATGACACAGGGATATCAGGGACAGGGAGCTCATGGGTTCCAGAGGCACATCACTCATTTAATCCAGCATATGTTTGCTGCACAGAGCAGCACCTTCTACATGACCTTCTTAGTAATTCTGTAGGTTGGTATGATTTTATTCCTCCTTTAGAGACAAGGAAACAGGCCCAAGAGCTGAGATATCATCCCTAAAGTCGTAAGAGAGAGGACCTGATCTGTTCTGGCTGGCCTCAAAGCCCATGCCCTTTCCATCACATCTTTCCCATCCACCTCCTCCGTTGTACATATGGGGAAACTAAGGCAGGTGAACCTGGGGCCGCTCAACCTCATCTTGGGAGCAGCCTGGGTAATGGCCCAGAACACAACATCACACCTCCCTCCTGTCCCTCCTGTCCCTCCTGTCGTAATTAGCAATGTTCCCTGACTAGAGTCAGCAAATGTCATTATGTGGCTGGCAGGCAGCTGAAATCCGATTAGACAGGCCTTGCTTCCCAGGCTGCAGCAGGTGCTCAGAGCTGGCAGCCTAAGCGGTAAAGGGGCTCCCCACCCCACTAATATTCCTGAGCCCCATCCCCGACTCTAGAGGTAGAAAGGCAGCATCCATGCGTCTCAGCCCCCTAGTCTGTCCAAGGCAGAACCAGCACCCTCTGGGTTGGAGTGTTCAGTCCCCAGATGTTTCCCCTCTCACATTGCCCAAGGAGGTTGGGAGATGAGGCAAGTCGTCAGGGCTGGGCAGCTCCCCTAGTCTGTCCAAGGCAGAACCAGCACCCTCTGGGTTGGAGTGTTCAGTCCCCAGATGCTTCCCCTCTCACATTGCCCAAGGAGGTTGGGAGATGAGGCAAGTCGTCAGGGCTGGGCAGCTGAGAGAGGAGCAGAGGAGTTATTCTTGCACAGGGGCCAGTCAGTGGTGCTCCTGAATGAATTTTGAGCTAGGAAGAGGATTCGCATTGTAGGAGCAGCTGTGCTGGGGCCAGACAGTGGAGCAGTGAACACCTGCCTGCCAGTGGGGAGCTGGCAGGGTTCAAGCACAGCCGTGTGTCTGATGAGGCTCAGTGCTGAGAGCCTGGACCAGGCACAAGCTAGGTGTTCCTGGAGGGTTGCAGGTGTAACACAGGCAGTATAACCAAGTGCAACTGTGGGGGACCCATGAGGAGGAGCTCCAGCCATGGGCTCAGCCCATTGCCACCTCTGCCTTACCCCAACCACGTGACCTTTCTGAGCCTCAGTTTGACCATCTGCAGCACTGGGTAAAGAGTTGCCTTCAAGCGTGTTTCATGAGGCCTACAGGGCTGGGCACCCATAAAGTGCTCAGAAACCACTTGCTGCTGCCAAGTTCATCACCCCCATCATACTGCCTCCTTGCATCTCCTTCATCTAGACCTCCTGCCCCCCGAGGTCTGCAGTCTCCTGAA
Source organism: Galeopterus variegatus (assembly GCF_000696425.1). NCBI lineage: Eukaryota > Metazoa > Chordata > Mammalia > Dermoptera > Cynocephalidae > Galeopterus > Galeopterus variegatus. The sequence continues at coordinate 134,823 of NW_007726917.1, forward strand.
CCCCGCCGCCATCTACGCCAACAACGAGATCAGTCTACGTGATGTTGAGGTCTATGGCTTTGACTACGACTACACACTGGCCCAGTATGCAGATGCACTACACCCTGAGATCTTCAGTGCTGCCCGTGACATCCTGATTGAGCACTACAAGGTGAGGCTAGCCAGGCAGGGGGCCCGTGCCAGCCCCTATGCCCAGGCCCTGGAGGTGAGCAGGTCCCAGGTTGGCCTAAGCCCAGGGCTGAGTCATGGAGCTCCCCTGGCCTGCAGCTACCCTGGGGAGGTGACTGGATTGATTCCCTGAGGTGGTTGCCCAGCCAGCATGTCTATCAGTGCCACTGGCTTAGGCCTGGCCCACTTACCCCCAACAGTACCCTGAAGGGATTCGGAAGTATGATTACGACCCCAGTTTCGCCATCCGTGGCCTCCACTATGACATTCAGAAGGTGAGTGACTGGACACTGACTCCCCGACCCTCCTGACTGGACGTGTAAAGGGGCTACTTCCTTGGGCCCCCTCACCTCTAGAGGAAGGTCTCTTCATCTGTCCACCCCTTGGTATTGTCCAATTGAAGCTTTGGCGTGGGGGCTGGAAGAGGCTGGCTCAGGGCCAATGGCAAAACTACTTCCTTACCACCCATCATACCCCCGGTACCCATAGAGCCTTCTAATGAAGATTGATGCCTTCCATTACGTGCAGCTGGGGACGGCCTACAGGTCAGTGCTGACTCTGCCCTGCCCCCGCCCCCACCCTGTGCTGCTGCCTGGGCTCAGGACAACCTTAGACTGATGGTATCTATGCAACTGCTCAGGGGCCTCCAGCCTGTGCCAGACGAGGAGGTGATTGACCTGTATGGGGGTACCCAGCACATCCCCCTGTACCAGATGAGCGGCTTCTATGGCAAGGTACTCTCTCCACACACTGCTGCCCAGGGCAGCCCAGGTTGGTGCTCTCTCTGTGGATGCTGGCTCCCTGGGAGGCAGTGCCTACAGCCCAGTGGCCAGCCCTGACCCACAGGCTGCACCCCCTACCGGTGTCCTAAGGCAGATCTGGAGTCACTGGTCTCCAGCACTGAGGGTGGTGGAGCCAAAGGGGTTGCTGAGATAGTGGCCCCCTCCACAGGGCCCCTCCATCAAGCAGTTCATGGACATCTTCTCACTGCCAGAGATGGCGCTGCTCTCCTGCGTAGTGGACCACTTCCTGGGCCATGGCCTGGACTTTGACCAAGCACATCTCTACAAGGATGTGACGGTGAGGATGCTGGGTCTGTCTCTCAGATGGCAGGGAAGGGGAAGTCCAGCCACAACAGGGCAGGCCCTCCTGGGTCACCACTGCCCCTCACTGTCCCGCCACTGCCCCCAGGACGCCATTCGAGATGTGCACGTGAAGGGCCTCATGTACCAGTGGATTGAGCAGGACATGGGTAAGGGTGGACAGCAGCCCTGCCGCGGCCTGCCTGAGCGGGGTGGCAAGGCTGGCCCTCACAGACCCATCTTCTCCCATCAGAGAAGTACATCCTGAGAGGGGACGAAACCTTTGCTGTCCTGAGCCGCCTGGTGGCCCATGGGAAACAGCTGTTCCTCATCACCAACAGTCCTTTCAGCTTTGTGTGAGTCCAGCCCCGCTGTAGAAGCGGGGACAAGGCAGGGCAGGGCCAGGCCCTGGGCAGGGTGGGCAGGTCAGAGCTGCCCTCAGACCACCTGCCGCCTGTACCACCTCTGCACAGGGACAAGGGGATGCGGCACATGGTGGGTCCCGATTGGCGCCAGCTCTTTGATGTGGTCATCGTCCAGGCAGACAAGCCCAGCTTTTTCACCGACCGGCGCAAGTATGGGCCCAGCAGGAGTCGGCAGGGCCAGGGAAGGGGAATAGAGCCCTGCCCCCAATAAGGGGACTGGGGCACTAGGCCAGCCTGGCCCTTGCTCACCACCCTCTGTGCTTGGGGTGAGGACACCCCTTTGTGAGCATGTGGCCCACTTGAGCAGGTGGGCCTTTACAGAGGAGGGGGCAGGTAGCCAGCACGTGGCCCTGCCGCAGATCAGATCAAGTCCTTCACTCTCACCCAGGCCTTTCAGAAAACTTGACGAGAAGGGCTCGCTCCAGTGGGACCGTATCACCCGCCTGGAAAAGGGCAAGATCTACCGGCAGGTGAGGGCCATCTATGGGAGCAGCACATGGCAGGGGCACAGGACCTAACCAAGGCCCTGAGCTGTGCAGGGGCAGCATCTGAAGCAGCAACACAGCAACACAGCCCTGACCAGCCTCACACTGTGGGGCTGGAGCCAAGGGCCACCAGCGCATGCCTGTCACTGAGCAAGTCTAGGAGGTGTCAAGAGCTTGGCCTCTGGGTCAAGCTGCCTGGGGTTGAATTCCAACTCCACTGCTCAACAGCAGGGAGAGCCTGGCCCTGCCTTGCCGTCCTCATCTGCAAAAGACATATAATACTCCCTACTTGGGTTGCGGAAGGTCCTTAGAATGGCCAGCAATTGCTAAGTGCCCAACAAATGGAACTGTCATTAGTTAGGGCTGAATACTCTGCTGCACTCAGAACAAGTCTGGGCCTGTGGGGCAGCTCATGGGCACTCTGAGGAGAAACCCCCCTTCCTGCCTGGCTGGGAAGATGAGAAGGGGACCTGGTGCTGGACTGGGGATTGGGTGGCTGTAAGCAACAGGGGATTAAGGCATTTGGCCCTGGCTGGAATGTGGAAATCCTGGCTGAGCTGGGTCTTAGGGGTGAGGGTTCCAGAGGCCTTGGGGCTCGGGGAAGAGGAAGCAGTTGGCTGGGAGAGTAGCTACAAGGAGCAGCAGTGGGGTGCCCAGTGCCCAGGCCTGGCCTGCAGGCGTACTCCCACCATTCCCGCCCTGCAGCACCCCAACTCTCCACAGCCCTTCAGGTCCTTTGTCCTGGCATCTGGCCGCAGGTGAGGAGGGTCACACACCTTTGTGGGAAACATGTGACTTCATCTTCTTTGGCTGCTTTCAGCCTGGTGTTCTGAAGTGTCCTTATGCTGTGTGTGTTGGCTCCTGCTTGGTTCTCAGTAGCCTCTCCAGGTCCACGTCTTTCTCTGCCCTCTCTTGGTCTCCTGCCCCTCAAGATTCTTTCTCTTGGGCCAGCAGACACTTCCTCAGCGTTTCACCCACACATACCTCCCTCCTCAGCCTCTGCACTTGAGTTTATTTCTACAGTTAAAGTTCTTCCACAACCACCTGCTTCCCCATGGTTTCCATCTCTCTGAGGCTCCTGGCTGTACAGACTGCTCTGTGTGCTGTGCTTTGCTTCTCGCTGCTGGGGTGCGGCTCCCGCCACTGTGGCTGCTGCACTTCCTGATCTAGCCCCCTGTTCTTGTTCCCCCGAGAGCTTCCCCAGTTATGTTTGGACCTGGCTTCAGGTTTTCCATCTTTCTCCAGCTTTGGAGCAGAAGCAGATGGTTCCCAGTGAGGTCTACCATTGGCCTGCTGGGTCCCTTTGGGCAGAGGCTGGGGAGGCCAGCAGGGACTTCCGGGTCTCCTTGCTTTAGGGCTGTGGGGCCTTCCCAGCTGTTTGTTTCTCATAGGAACATGATCCCAAGCCTGGGGTGGGTGCGAGGCCACAGGGAGGGGAGGTCCTTGAGGCACAGGGCACCATGCCAGGCCTACAGGAGATGTTCCTGCAGCAGGCAGAGCCCCCCTTTCTAAGTGGGAGGGGTAAGTGGCAAGGGCCAGAGCCCAGGGTGGGGGGAGAGCAAGGCCACGGGAAAGGGCAGCCCAGCATCCGGCTGGGTTTGAGCTGCCTCTGGTGATTTGGGAGGACTGGTAGAAAATGAAGCCTGGCTCCAGCAGCCCCATGGGAGCACACTTGGCTCAGCAGTGTTCCCTCTCCTCTCCCCAGGGAAACCTGTTTGACTTCCTGCGCCTGACAGAATGGCGCGGACCCCGCGTGCTCTACTTCGGAGATCACCTCTACAGTGACCTGGCGGTGAAGGGGGCAGGACTGGGCTGCAGGGGGACGGGGAGGGAGCCCTACCAGCTGACACTGAGTCCAGTCCCGCCACTCCACCCACCAGGACATTATGCTGCGGCATGGCTGGCGCACGGGTGCCATCATCCCCGAGCTGGAGCGCGAGATCCGCATCATCAACACAGAGCAGTACATGCACTCGCTGACGTGGCAGCAGGCGCTCACAGGGCTGCTGGAGCGCATGCAGGTGTGGGGGTGGGGGGCGCCCCACAGGGAGGGGCCAGGGCTGCAGCCTCCCTGCACACACACCCAGCATGCACTGTGTCACCCCCAGACCTATCAGGACGCAGAGTCACGGCAGGTGCTGGCTGCCTGGATGAAGGAGCGGCAGGAGCTGAGGTGAGCAGGTGGAACAGAGCAGGGGCCCTGGACCAGCCCCTCCTGTACCCACCCCTCGAGCGCCCTTGTCTCCCTACCCAGGTGCATCACGAAGGCCCTATTCAATGCTCAGTTTGGGAGCATCTTCCGCACCTTCCACAACCCTACCTACTTCTCAAGGCGCCTCGTGCGCTTCTCCGACCTCTACATGGCCTCCCTCAGCTGCCTGCTCAACTACCGCGTGGACTTCACTTTCTACCCACGCCGCACGCCCCTGCAGCATGAGGCACCCCTCTGGATGGACCAGCTGTGCACTGGCTGCATGAAGACACCCTTCCTCGGTGACATGGCCCACATCCGCTGAGGGCACCTTTATTGTCTGGGACAGGTCCCAGCCCCTCCCACCCTGTCCACACTGGGCGTCCGTCCAGGCAAGCAATAAAAGTGGCCTCCTTCCTGCATATGTCTCTGCTTCAGCCTCAGCCACATCACTTGACTGCCAGGATCCTCTGGGTGTCAGGGAACTCCTCCTCCAGGAGCGAGTCCTGAGAGAGGATGGCTGTTGGTGGCAGGCCAAGAAGGACCCTAGGCCCACTTTCACATTCCCCACACCCCCACACTCACGTCAAAGGGCTCACAAAAGGCATCATGGCTGCCAAAGATGGGGTTGGGGACAGAGACCAGGGTTGGGCTGGTCCCTCCTTGCCATGGGGAGAAGTCGTCATCAGGATCACTTTCCGCCTGGGAGCCAGAGAGATGAGTGGTGAGTGGCCTCAAGCAAAATGGAAGGACCCTGCCCACCCCCACTAGTCCCTCAACCCAACCCTACCCGGAAGGTGGAAAAACCAAAGCCTGTGGGTTTGCCTCGGGCACGGAGGTAGAGGACTCCCGCCACAAGGCCCAGCAGTGCTCCAGCAGCTACCACAGCCCCTGCACCTGCTGCCACAGGTGGGACTTCAGGTGCCAGCATCACCTGATGCAAAAAAGGAGCATGTCAAGGACCCGACCAGAACAGCCCCCTCAGCCCTAGAAGCTCTGCCTCACCCCCTTTTCCCCCAACTCACAGGCTGTGGGGGTGCCAGCAGGGGGCTGGCCAGAGCATGGATGATGCCATTGAAGGCCACAATGTCCCATGTGATGACGCAGCTAACCACAACTGCCCCTGGGGCCTACAGGGAGACCAGAGTCAGGCCCAGCAGGTGAGTGAAAGCTGGGACCAGCAGGGTAGGGGAACAGCTACTCACCACAGGGGCCCTAGAACTATTGTCAGGGCCTATGTCACTGATGACGAGGCTGAGTCCTGAGTGGGCAGGGATCAAGGCCCCCTGGCTGATGTTGGTGCTCAGGAAGGTGGTGTTGGAGGCATGTAACTCCAGGTCTGGGCCAGTCAGCGTCTGTGGGCAGAGCAAGGCCTGTTGGCCTGGGCCAGCCAGAGAGAGCATCTTTGGGGCCTGCTCTGCCCATGTCCCTGCTAGTTACCATGTTGTCCACAAAGCCTTCATTGACAGGGACAAAGAGTGTCTTGTAGGTAAGCTCGTCATCTAGGAAGTCCAGGAAGTCAAGACCCCGCTGGGTGGCATTGGCATAGCCCAGCAGCATCTAGGTGAGTCAGGAGACGGGACCATGAGTAGGAACCTTCTGCCCCACACACCCACCCCCCAAGGCTGAATCCCTGCACACCCCATAAAAGGTGGAGAAGTTGGCAGTGGCAGCCAGCACATCGAGCAGCTTCCCGTTGCACACACTGATCCCATCACCCACGAAGCCGTCTCGGCATCGGCAGACCACGTCTGCAGGAAAGGCAGGCAGTGGCTTGGTGGATTGGTAGCAAGGGGCGGAGCCAGGAAACGGAGCTTGGTGGGGTGGACGCACCTTGCACTCGGTAGCAGTAGGCATCCCAGCGCTCCGAGAGGTTCTCGCGGACTCCTTTGCTGACTACACCCACCTGACCATCACCACAGTCTGCCGCAGGAAAAACGACGGGGTGGGCAGCAGAGCCATTGGCCAGCCAGCCCACGAGGCACAGGTGGAAGCCCAGCTGTAGGGGCAGGAGGGAATGCTGAGACCCAAGGCCCAACTTGAGGGGCCTCCATGGGCTTGGCTCTGACTGCCGGGCCCACACACCTGCTGGGCAGCAGAGAGCTGAGGGAGTGAAGCAAGGACAGCTCCCTGGGCCCCACATGCCGCCTCTGCCTCTGAGAAGTTCAGGCCATAAGGACCACTGGTGGCCTGGAGGTGGAAGACACCAGCCCGTTTCTCTGCAGAAAGGAGGGGTGCATGGTCAGGTGGCCAGCGCCAAGTGATAAGGTGGCCAGCGCCACTGGGAGTGGGCAGGGGAGCGTACCCTGGAAGTGCAGATCCACACACACAGCGTCCGCATGGCAGGGTGGTGGCTGGCCCAGGCAGCGGTCCACAGGTGGCTCGGGCTCCTCCAGACACTGTAGTCCATCACCCACGTAGCCTGCATGGCACTCACAGCGCCGCGTGTTCTGAGGCAGGGAGAGCAGTGAGTGCCCTTCAGAGCTGGGAAGCCAGGATGGGGGCCTCCCACCCAGCTGCTTTTCTCACCGGACCGGTGCTCAGGCAGTCAGCATGCTCACTGCAGCCCCCACGGTGGCTGTCTGCACAGGGGTTGCGAGCCCGGCAGCTCCAGCCATCGCCCTCATAGTCAGGAAGGCAGGCACAGGTGACCACTGTGCCGACCTGGCTGCAGTTGGCGTGCTCACTGCAGCCACCATGCCCATGCTGGCACAGGTCCACCACTGGGGATAGGGAGGGAATGGTTGGACTAGGTGAGTGGAGGAGAATGGGAGCCCTCCCACCTCCACATCCCTACCCACCTGCTTACCTGTGCACACACGGCCATCCCCTTCATAGCCCAGGCTGCACTCGCAGCTGTTGCCCACACGGCACATGGCCTGGGGTGCACAAGGTGGCAGACACACAGGCTGCAGCTCTGTCCCCCAGGGCCCATCCCCACATAACCAGGTTAGTAGCTGCTCTCCTGGCTTCCATCTGTCCCACCCACCCTCAGTGCATCCACCTGAGTGTATGCAAGTGTATACAAGTGTGCAGGGTTGGGCACAAGCATGAGGGCCACTCACCCAGCTGCACCTCACAGCGTGGCCCAGTCCAGCCTTCATCACAGAAGCAGGAGCCAGAGCCCCCAAGGCCCTCATCACAGCGGCCATGGGTGGTGCAGCGGCAGGCTGGGGGAAGACAGGCAGGACGATAAAGACTGGCACATAAGGGCCAAGGGAATTGAGGCAGGGGGGCAGGACAGCCCACCTCGGCATTTGGGTCCAAAGGCACCAGGCACACAGAGTTCACAGGCTGTCCCGGCAAAACCCGAATGACATCTACACTGCCCACTGCCGCTCATGCCGTCCAGGCACACACCATGGCCACTACAGGGGCTGCTGGGGCCTCCAGGGCAAGCTAGGGGATAGGGTGGGAGAAGTGAGGTGGGGCCAGGGCTCTCATCAAGACCCCCATACATGCGCCCCCAGCCCAGCCCTGCCATCTGTCCCCCACCCAGTGGCAGCCAATGCTCTTCCAGAAGCACCAGTCCACCCCTGTCCCCATGCTGCTGAGAACCCTCCAGACCCCCAGCACTACCCACCAGGTTCTGCATCATATACACACCCACCCTGCCTCTTCAAGCATTCCGTCAAGTAAAATCTACTCACCACCCACATCTTCCTGGCCCCAGAGCTCCCCAATACGCTTTTTCAGAGAAAATGGCTAGAGCTTGTGCCCTCAGCTATCTTGGGGGCCAGAGGAGCCAAGCAGTATCTGCAACCTCAGGAGGCTCACCTTGGCACTCACTGCCATAGTGACCAGGGCAGCAGTTGGGCTTCCAGGTGGTGGTGACACAGTTGCGGTAGCAGCCCCTGCCCAGACCTTGGGGCTGCCCCCAGAGGCTGGGCCGGCCCCAGATGCTGCGTAGTGCCAAGGAGTGCAGAGGAGGGGACGTCCAGAATTTAGAGTAGTAGCGCCAGCAGGCCTCAGGGCTGCCCTGGGTCAAGAGAAGTCAAGCCAAGACAGCCTGAGCTTGGTGGCCCCTTGTGTCCTGCCCCCTCCCCCCCACCAGCCCCCAGTCCTTTACCTGCTCCCGTGATCCCTCAGGACATGGAGGCTCCAACCCGCAGATGCTGCAAATCTTCTGGAAGGGATGGAGGCCAACAGAGCAAGGTCACGTGGATGGACAGGACAGGTGGGCTTGGGCCCCTGCCCATCCACTTCCAGTCTATGGTCTCTCTCACCAGCCACAGTGGCCTTTTCTCAAAGAGATCACAGCGGGCCCCAAGGCCAGGTGGCTCCAGCAGCTGGTCGATGCCATAAGCCAGGCCACCCTGAAAGGGCAGGTGTCGCTGCACAATGCGGGCCTCATCCTCACCCACCATGAGCTCACCCTGCAGGGGGAAAATGTAGGATACATGGGGATCAGAGGTGCACTGCAGCCCACCACTGCCAGAGCCCCTGCCTCCTGCTTCCCTTATCCAAGCCCTCTTCCCATACTCACGGGCCGGGTGCGGCTGCAGGAGAAGGAGATGGGAGTCCCATGCATGGTTCGGAGTGGGCCCAGGTTAGGCAGGTCAGATGCTAAGGCCTGAGCAGATGGAGCCATGGTTGGAGCCGGGTAGGCAAGCTAAGTTGCAGGCAGTGGGGACCAGATCTGGGGGTGCACCCACCTCAATATTGCGGATCACATGGCCCCGAAGAATGGCTGTCAGCTTGTCACGGTGGTCCTCATGGTACAACCAGGCCTGGCGATCGGGAGGCAGGGCTTGCAGGGCAGAGTCTGTAGGCCACAGCATTGTGAGGGGCCTATGGGATGCATCTCGAAAGAGGGGCAGGAGGCCAGCCACCTGGTGGGGTGGAGCAGGGGTGTGGCAGTCACAGCCCAGACAAAGGCTGGAAGCTAGAAGGCAGAAACCAGGAAGGGGTTCCAGAGACCCAGGTAGTGTTCCCACTGACCACACTAATCTGTAGCCATCCAGGCAGACATATGTGGGCACACCTGCAAGGGTAAGTTCGCACACACAGACTTGCACACACCTTAACAGAGCACACTGTTGTCAGTTATGCAAGCACACATAAGCAAACCCTGTGCTCACACTGGGAGCCTCATGCACACAAACGGCCTATGCACACGTGAGTTCACACAGATGTGCTCACTCACATGGGGGACAGGTTTGCACATAGGTGGGTGTGCACGGACAGGTAAGCACACACAGCGTTCCGTACACTTACACGTGCATATATGCACGCTGACAAGCTCACACACGGGAGCAGTACCTTCACAAGGCCGCTGAAGATCTTGTAACCGAAGCTTTCGGCGGCGGCGGTGACGTTTCTCTGGGAAAAGGAATTTAGGAGCAGCGAGGCCAGGCGGGAAGGGAGGATCCCAGGCCCTCACCTTCCTGCCTTCCAGCTCCGAAGCCCGTGCCCAGGTCATACCCGCGGGATTGGGGCAGTGTCAGGCTCCCAGTGTAGCACGTCGGGCGGCAGCAGGACACGGTCAATGAAGTGCAGGACGCCGTTCACAGCCTCGTGGTCGCTGCTCACCACCCGGGCGAAGTCATTGAGGTATATGTTGCCCTGGGGACGGGGCCCAGGGTTGAGGGAAGCCGATTGGCAGGGTGCTGGGAAGATTTGGATGGGGCGGGAGGCGGGGGCGGAGCCTGGGCTGGGAGCATCTTGGGGGCACAGTCCCGGGTCCAGGACCAAAGCAAGAGTTGGGCGGGGATTGGGGCGGAGTCAAGGCAGGGGCGGGACTCACGTCCCTCTTAGAGAAGCAAGCAAAGGCCTGGGACTTGGCTGGGGGCGGTGCCGCGGGCTAAACTCCGGAGTCCTGGGCCCCGGGGCGGGCCCACGGTAGTGGGCGGTTCCCAGGTTATGGGCGGGGGCCGGGGGCCGGACTTACCTCCCTCTCCTTGAAGCGCCCCCTGGCCGTGGGGGTAGGGGTAGGTGAGAGAGTCTTAAACGCGTGCGGGCGGGGACCGAGCTCACCTCCCTCTCGCTGAAGCGCAGCGGGTGCCCGGAGAGCGCCGTGGCATACCCCTGGTCCAGCAGCTCCTGGCTCAGCAGCCGCCGGCAGCCGACCACGTGGTAGCGAAACACCAGCTGGCGATGTGCGCGAATCCGGGCCAGCTCTTCCTGGAGCGGAGTCGTGAGGATAGTAAGGACCCCTGACTGCCACCTCTGCCTAGGCAGTGCCCACCAGCAGACTGCCCATCCCTCCCCAGCCTCACTCCGGGGGCTGCGTACCTGTGACAGATTGGTCATTAGATCTGCTTGCGGAAGGAAGATTGTGAAAGGCCCATCACCCTTGAGCTCCTTGTATTCCTGGGGGCCGGGAAGAACAGCTTCAGTGGAAGGGGGGCAACCTGGGACCAACTGGGGCTTCCACGGATCTTCCAGAAAAGACTTGGATTCTGAGAGAACGGACCATCCAACCCTCTAAACAGATAGGAAAATAGAGGCTCAGAGAGAGGTGGGACCTGCAAGTCACCGAGGCCCAGGCTGGTCACTCACCACGTGGAAAAGGCTGAAGAATGAGGCCTGCTTGTCTCGAAGGAGCTCCTGGGGGTGGGGGTGTGAGGATCAGCTCAGATTTGGGGTGACCCCCATTCAGGGCCAAAGCAGAGATGAGGAAAAGAAAGCCAGGGGGTTCTGAGCTGGGATCAGGATTAGTTTCATGGGTCACAGCTGAGGTCAGGCACAGGGTCATGGTCAGAGCCAGGATCAGAATCAAGTCTGGGGTCTTAGCCAAGATCATGCGTCAGGCCCATGGGGCGTAACCAACACCAGGTCAGGGATTAGACTTGGGCATCATTACCAGGCTGAGTCGGGCACGGCAGGTGAAGCCGTCTCCCACGGTGTGGGCTGTGTCACAGGTGCATGTCCTCTCGCCATCCCCCGTGCTTTTGCACACAGCATAGGGGCTGCAGCCTCCATTGTTCTGAGGCAGGGAGAGGAGAGGGAGGCAACAGTGGCTTCCAGGACTCCTCTATCCCACCCAGCCCTGGGAAAGGGGCCATGAAGTTCCCTGTCCACCCCCAAAGCCTTATTTCCTACTCATCAGCCAGACTGGAGCTTGGGGGAGGGTGACCCACCCTTCAGAGGCCCTTAGGACCCTGCTGGGGATAAGGAGGGCTGGTTCCTGCCTCACCCCCAAAGCCTTATTTCCTACTCATCAGCCAGACTGGAGCTTGGGGGAGGGCGACCCACCCTTCAGAGGCCCTTAGGACCCTGCTGGGGATAAGGAGGGCTGGTTCCTGCCTCAATTCCCTCTCTCTCTGAAATGGGGTGGGACTAGGGACCTAACCTGGGAGCAGGGGTCCAGGAGCTCACAGGTCCGGATGCCATCCCCACTGTAACCCTTGCGGCAGCTGCAGGAGACCTGTCCCAAATCTTGATCAGTGGGGCTGCTGGGAGCCAAGAGCTGGCCAGCACCCTGGATAGAAGGTTCACCCCCCTCCTGGGGCCTGGTCTGAGGGGAGGCCCCACCCTAGGGTGAATGGCACAGTCCCAATATCCAGTCCTGCCATGCAGACCTGCAGGGGGTCTATGGGGATGCACTCGGCATGAATGTGGCACCCTCCGTGGCGTATGAGACAGCTGTTAATTTCTGTGGGAAGAGACGCTGGGATGAGGACTGGCCCTCAGCAACCCCTTCATGCATCTGTCCATCTGTACCCTCAAGTACTCATCCCCTCCTCTCTCTGCATACCCAGTCCCCACACCCAGTGTGCCCCTTAGCCTCTCCTAGTCTGACTTGGACCACTGAAGCCAGACCCCTAGCCCCACATGCACCCAGGATGGGGGTCCCAGCCTCACCTTGGCACAGTTCCCCATCGCCCATGTAGCCATCCTGGCAGGTGCATGTCCGCTGCCCGGGTGCCACCTTGGTGCAGTTAGCATAGGGGGAGCAGCCCCCATGGCTATGGGCACAAGGGTCCACCTCTAGGGGTAGATGGTCCCAGAGAGTTGTGAAGAACAGGCACAGGACAGGGGTGGGGGCAGGAGAGGAGGGTATGAGAGACAGGGAAAGGCCAGAGGGAGGAGTAAGGCCTAAGATGGGACAGTGATAGAGGCTGGACATAGAAGAATTTGAGGGGGCTCTGTGGGGACAACCACCCAAAAATTTCAAGGAGGGGCCTGGGGTACCCATGTGGCTAGACCTGAGCAGTAGGTGCCATTGCCCGAGTATCCCGCAGCACAGACACAGGTGGAGGCTCCAGCCAAGTCCTGTATGCAGCTGAGAAGGATGGCAGAAGCTCAGTTTATGCCTCCCCAGCCCCTCCCCGACATCACCCCCTACCACTTGCCCACCTGCCCCAGGCTGGGCTCACTCACTTGGCATTGGGGTCGCACTTCTTGGGGCACTGAGGGCCAATTATTTCTAGTGGTAGGAGAATGGTTCTGGTCATTCAGACCCAGGAACTGCCTCCCCAGTAATCATTCATCCCCTCTCCCTTGGGACCCACTCACTCTGGTCACAGTGGAGGCCCTGCCAGCCCACGTTACAGACACAGCTTCCGTCCCCTTGCAGCCCCTCCTGGCACAGCCCGTGAGCACAGTCACACACTGTGAGTGGGACAAGGGAGGACAGGAGTTACCCAGTGCCTCCATCCTGCCCCTGCTGGGGTCTCCAGCCTGCTGTCCTCAGCCAGGATGCCTACCATCCTGCCCCTCCCAGTCCTCACCTCCAGTGCAGTTGGGCCCATAGCGGCCCAGCTCGCACATCTCACAGGCTGTTCCATGGAAGCCCTCATTACAGTGGCACTCCCCACTGCCCAGGAGCCTGTCCTGGCACTGCCCGTGGCCTGAGCACACACCACCAAGACCCCCTGGGCATGGCTCACACAGTGTGCCAAAGAAGCCGGAACAGCAGTCGAGCACCTGTGGAGAGGGAGGGAGAGACCCGGTACAGGCCAGGACAGATGTCAGGGGAAGGGAAACATGGTGGGGGTGGGAGCATCTTGGGGCCATGGAGCCATTGAATGAAGCAACTTGGAACCCAGACCCAGCAACAGGTAGAAGGTCAGAACTGAAAGGGGCATGGAGAATGCCTTCTACAACCATGGCAGGAGTGGGAAAACTGAGGCTCAAACAGGGAAGGGCTGTACCCAGATCCCACAGTGCGGAGCAGAGCCCAGCCCAGTTACTGCCCGTGGGAGTTGGTTGATGGTGCCAGCTCTGGAATGAGCCTCTTTATCCCTCTCCTCAGCCCCACTCACCAGGGAAGTAGACACAGGGACAAACACTAGCCCTCTGACTCTGATCTCTCTTCCCTCCCCTTCCTCCTGGCCTTGCTTCACTGACCTCACCGTAGTCCCAGACTTCAAGAACCTCTGCTCTTGAAATCCAATCCAGGTCCTCCCCTGGGCCCCACTCCCACCTCCTTTTCTCTGGCCAAAGACTTGGGGAGGGGGAACTTCAGGGCCAACCTGGATTTTCTTGGCACATGTGTAAGAGCAGCCCAGGGAGAACGAGAAGCCAGATTGGTAGACACAGCTCTTCCTGGGTGTGTTCTGGAAATGGGAACAGTCAGGATGTGTCAGCCAGTGGCTTGGGCAGTGAATGGGGAGACAAAGAGATGGACTACTGGTATTGGAATGGGTGAGACAGACAGATGAGCAAAATAGCAGAAGAGCAGAGAGGGACCAAGACAGATAGACCCAGTGAGAGGAGGGCAGCAGGATCCAGGCCTCAAGCTAAAAATCTGAGAGAAGCTCCTCTGAGCAGACCTGGGCTAGGCCTCCAGGCCTCTACAGGGAAGTTGACTGCCCACACCAGTCCAGTTCCCCATACCTGGGCAGAGCAGAGCTGGGCTGGGGGGCTTGGGCACCTTGAGAGCAGTTGCCAAGGAGGGACGGAGTGGTGCTAAGTTTAACCTCACCTGCAGCTGGAAGCCCTGAGTGCAGCGGACTTTCCGGGTGCAGTTCGTGCATTTCTCCTGGGGGAGAGAGGGAAGGAGGGCAGAGCGTCAGGCAGGCCCCCAAACCCACATTCTTCCTCCAGGGCAGGCTGACCAAGTGGCCTTCCCTGCCATCCAGGCAAACCAGCAGCTCCATGCTCTTAACTCCCCTGGCTGCCCTCCTGTGGCCCCAGCCTCTCACCCGCAGGGCCTCGGCGTGGCTACGCAGGCAGCGGCTTGAGCTCACCGTCAGGACCCCTGACAGGCCAAACAGGGAACGGCCAGGGGCCTCCAGCATGGGGCCTTCCAGAGGCAGGTGGTTCACCTCAAGCTGGGGAGTGGGATAGGCAGTTAAATCCAGCCACCCCACCACCACCCTCATCTTGGGACTTTAAGGCCAGGAGGCACTCCAGGGCTGGGGTGTATCTCCAAGGATGGGAGAGGGCTCCCTAGAGCAGAGGTTGGAAGGCTCCCAAGTGGACTCTTCAAGAGCAGGGTCCCTGGGGTAGGGTCTCCTTGCTCCCCGCCCCCCAAACCTGGCCGCTGTGGTTGTAGAAGACCAGCCAGTGAGCAGGGCCTAGGAAGGAGTTGCGGTGCCCCCCCCTCTGCAGGGCTTTCATGGAGAGTGCCTCTCCCAGGATCACGTGGTGCTGCACTGTGCCTGCATCCTGGGGACAGGGGAGGCGGTGGGGAGATGGCTCAGGGGGTTCCAGGACTACTAAGTGCCTTGGAGGGCATGTTGCTCCCACTAGTCTCATCCACTGTGCCTTCACCCTCACCCCTTGGCGGCCCCATCCCCTCACCAGGCTGCTGCTGTTGCCCTGAGCCTCCAGGGAGCGGTTTGTGGGCACAAAAATGGTGTAGGCAGTGGCAGCCTCAATCTGGGACACCAACCTGTGGCGCTAGGGATGAGGGTGGGGGTCAGGGATGGGTATATTGATCCTCGGTCCAGACAATGGGAGCCAGGCAGCCCATCTAGACCTGGGGGAGTGTGCCCCCTGAGCAGGCACCCCCCCTTGCCAGCCATGCTTACCTGCAGTAGCTCCCGGAAGAGGCGGAAGGCAGGCACCAAGTCCAGCTGCTGGAGCAACCCTGGCCCGCCCTGCAGGTCCCCTCGTGGGGGCAGTAAGACCTGGCCCAGAGCAGGAGGGGCTGGTCAGTGTGTCACTGCCTGGGAGGTTCCCTGCACACACCCTCTTCCTGCCATACCTGACTGAGGATGTGTAGGACACCGTTGGTGGCAAGGAGGTCAGCCACATCCACGCTGGCATTCTGCACCCAGATCCTCTGGAAGGCAGCAGGTAGAGCTCAGCCACAGGGGGACACTTAAGAGTGAATGTGACTCAAAAGACATAATAATAATAATAATAATAATAATAATGATAAAAAGAGTGGGTACACAATAGAGAGGCTGCCAGGCACACAGGCACGTGTTGGTGGAACTGGGAGCTGGGTCCCGCACAGAAGCCCCCTCCCATGTCCTGGCCTGGCCATGGCTGCCCCTCCTGACATACTGAGACATACTCAGGATCTACCAGATGGACACACAGACTCTCACCAGGGCTCATGATGAGAGGGACAGATGTGCATATACAGTCTTAGGTGGACAAACAGCCCCTTGCAGGGCAGTCACTGCTGGCCCAAAGACACACTGCCCATCAGTAATGTGTCCTAAGTACATGCTGAGTCCAGCACTGGGCAGGGCAAGGGAACCTCAGTCACATCCCCTGGGGTCCCATATGGAGGTTTGAAGGCTTTATCCTGTGAATGGGGTGAGGGAGTAACATGGTGGGATTTGGGGTTTAGAAAGATCCCAATCCTGACAGGAGACAGAGACACCCAGAGAGAGAGAGAGAGAGAGAGAGAGAAAGAGCGCCCCAGCTCAGGTCTACCCCAGAGTCTCCCCAGGGCTCTGAGCCCTTGGACCCCTCACCAGGTCATGGCAGCCACCATTGCCTGCCCGGCAGGGGTCGATGGGACTGCACTGGTAGCCGTCCCCAGCAAAGCCCAGCTTGCAGGTGCACCGGCTCTGAAGAGGTCGGGAAACAGACAGCCTCATCTCACCATGAGCGTACAACCCTTTTCTCCCCCTGGGAGGATTGTCCAGACCATAGAGAAGCTTCTCCTGGTCCCACCCTTGGAAATCTGAGCTCCGGATTGGGAGACTGAGGCCCTGAGGGGAGACCAGCTCCTGGCATGAATCTGAAGAAGTGAAGGCACTGGCAGGGAAGCATCCATGGACTCGGTGGCCCTCTACACTTGCTGCCCGGAGTCCTGTCAGAGCTGTTGAGGTCAGCAGCTTGGAGAGTGGGCAGGTGTCTGCCAAGGCCAGCTCCAGTGCCAGCGGCTCAGATCCCCCCTCCACCCCTTCCATCCTGTTCAGCTGCTCTGATGCCTCCCACTGAATGCCAGTGCCCTTGGGCTTGTCCACATTTCGGGTGAGTGACCAGTGAGATCCCCCAGATCTCAGTCGCTCTGGTTTGTGAGTAGGGGGCATCTCAACCTGCTAATTCAGAACCTCAGTTCTGCACTGTAAGGCTCCCGATGGGGCTCGGAGCTCCAGCTCTCACACATGTCTGAGTTCTTACTGCTCAGTCCCCACAGGCTGGTGGCCCAGAGGTAATCGTGGAGTTGGGAGGACAAGGAAACCCCTGCGTCCCTGAATAGGCCTGGACCATGCAGAGGCTGACCCAGAACCAGCCAGGCCTGGCCTCCCAGTTGGCATGTTGGATGTCCTCAAATGCCCATCAGAACTCGGGTCACTGGGCCGGAAATGCTTCACATGGAAGGAGGCTCCGGGCCCTAGGATGCTGTGACTAGAATCTGAGACTGCAACGTTCAAGAGTAGAATCTCCACGTGTCTCAACATTCGAGAGCGGGATCTCCATGAGTCCCATAGGCAGGGATCTCTTCCTGATTTGCTCAGTATTGAATTCTCCACATCTAGAACATGGACTAACATGGAACAGGTGCCTGACAACACATGGGAATCCAACGAGTGGATAAATGAACTAATCCCAGATTGTATGACTCAGCATTCAGAACTGGATTCTCACCTCTGAGGTTCGAGACCCTGAGCTTGAACTCTTGGAGGAGTTAGATGGGTCAGGGAAGAGACCCCAGAACTGAGGCCCCCACCCCATCTGCTGTCCCTGGGTTTGCTGCCTCACCTGCCCGGGTCCCACATAGCTGCAGAGGGCATTGGCATGGCAGCCGCCTCGTGTATCCAGCTCACACTCATCGATGGCCACACAAACACGACCGTCGCCACTCCAGCCTTTGTGGCATGTACAGTGGTGGGTGCCCAGGGCCCCAGGGACACACTGAGCCTGTGAGAGTCACGGATAAATAACTCAGGGACTCAAGGCTGCAAGGCAGAGGAGCAGGGTGTCCCACCTCTGGCCCCTGGGTCAGAATTTCAGGAAAGGGCCAAGGGGACTGACGTTCTCTGAGCAGCCACCACGGTCTGGGTGGGAGCAGGGGTTGCTGGGTGTGCAGGAGAAACCATTGCCCTCGAAGCCATCGAGACAGAGACATCTGAGGGTGGGTGAAGGAGAGGCCTCCAATAAGCATCTGGAAGAGGCTAGAGGCTGAGCAAACCAATGTGCAGGATCATGGGTGGGGCAGGGATGTAAGTCCTCACCTGGCGACACCTCCCTGGCTAATGCAGCGGGCATGCTGGTGGCAGTGCTGGGCCAGCCCCATGGGCTCACAGTCCCCTATGGACTCGTTGCAGAAGCGGCCGCTGAAGCCAGGGGCACAAGTGCCATGCTGGCACACACCCCCACTGCCTGGACGATTGTCACATAGACCATGAACACAGCCGCAGTCTGCAAGGAAGAGATGGGAGGAGGGAAACTGAGGCAAGGGACAGGGCTGGTTGGGAGCCAGGATGGGCTGGAGTGGGGCTGGGAATGGGTAGCCAGTATAGATTTGGCTTCAGGTCACAAAATCAGAGGTCATCCTGGACTTGATGTTCAAGCAGATGTGAGGGGTTCATTCTGAGCTTTCAGTCACCTCATTCTAGCTGCCCTGCCCCCAGCACCAGCACCAGGAAGTTCTTCAGTGTGTTTGACCTAAATCCTGCATGCTTTATATTAAACCAGGTTCCTTTCTGGGCATGGGTGAATGAGACACCTATCTATTTCTGTTCCTAAGTCTTCCTCCACTCCCTCTGGCCTTCACCCATCCTCTTGGGGCCCTGTTTCCTTTCTTGGGAACCCCCAGTCCCCTTTCTAAGCAGACCCTCTTTTTCCCTGGGAGGTGGCCTAGGCCAGGACCACCCACCTTCCTGGCACTGGTCTCCATGCTTGTTTGGATTGGAGCAGATATGACAGGCGATGCCCTTGTAGTCTGGGAAGCAGTGGCAGGCCCCGTTGCCCTGGACCCCATCGCTGCACTGGAGGGTGGGCAGCAGGCAGGGTCAGTCATGGAAAAGAGACTCCCCACACCCCCTCCCCCAACACTCCCTCCCTCCACGGGCTGGCTCTGAGCTCCTGTTCCCCTCAAGACCTCACCCTCAAAGGGACCTTCAAAATCACTGATGCTGCCAAAGGACTAGCCCCCTAAAAGGCACCCAGCCCTGGAGGCTTATGGGTGACTTCTGCTCAACCTAGAAACACATAACTCCTGTGTTTTTCCAAAGCCAGGTGCTAAAGTAACCCTGATGTTACATAGTGGCAAAAACAGCAAACAAAAGTAAACTACTCACAAATAACCTTTTTAAAAATAAGTGCAGAATCTACCTACTTAATTATTTCTAATTAAAATACTAGAAATAATCTGGTCCAATTTCCATTACCTAGATGTGAGGAATCCAAGTCCAGAGACTGGCAGGCTTGGCTCAGACGCACTGCCAGTCACCGGCCAGCTTGGGAAGAGCCCCTGCCTTCCCACAACTCACCCCGGAGGAGGATGGGACTCACATTGCCTTTGCCGTAGCAGGGGTTGGAGAAGCCCCCAGGACACTGTGTGCAGTCAGGCCCAAAAAACCCTTTGCAGCATCCAAGTTTCTGTAAGAGGCAGAGTGTGTCTGAGGGTCGATCTGGGGCCATGCCTCCCTCTGCCCAGGCTGCTTCTGCTCCCAGAGCCCATCTCTAGACCAAGGGAGCATGGAAGTTCCCTCTGTGACACCTTTTCCACCATTAGGATTCAGTGCAGTTCTCTGAAGAAGGCAGCCCACTCAGCCCCTGCTTGGGGACCCTGGATGAAAAGCAGGTGCCCAGGTCCCCTAGGAGTGAGTGCCCAGGCCCAGGCTCACCGTGATGGTCTGGTTGCAGTAGCCAGCACAACCCTTCTTCAGAACGTTGAGTCCACTAGGGTCATGGATGTAGACACACTCCCTGGGGGAGAGGTCCTGGGCGGGCCATGCAGGGCCAGTCAGCAGGTGTGAGTCCTGGGCCACGGGACGTCAGCCCTCCAGGTCCAGCACTCCCACCCTCAGTAGGGCTGTGAAGCACCGATCTTCCAGGACCGGCCCAGCCTCCCAGCCCCACTCCCCACCGTGACCCAGGGCAAAAGCCTTCAGGGCAGTCAGGAGTCAGGGAGCCCTGAGGGCTGGGCCAAGGGCTGCTCACCAGCTTCACGCTGTTGGGGGGACACGTGCTGGTGTTCAGGACTTGACAGTCCACACAAGAGCCCTGGGTAGCACAGGGGGAGGAGGGGGAGAGGGGTTAGTCATCGTGTATTTATTCAGCAAACCCTGAGAAAGTGACATGCAGCTGAGACCTGAGGGATGAGAAAGAGCCAGCCACAGGAAGGCCAAGGACCAGCATCTGGGCAGAGGGGAGCAGGGCAAAGGCCCTGAGGTGGGAAGAGTGGAGCATCTCTGGAAAACCAGCAGAGAGGCCAGGAATGGCATGCAAGGGCCGGGAGGTGAGGAGGACTAGGGCCTGAGGGAGTCACAGGTCCCCTGGGCGGGGGGTGGGAAGAGTGGAGCATCTCTGGAAAACCAGCAGAGAGGCCAGGAATGGCGTGCAAGGGCCGGGAGGTGAGGAGGACTAGGGCCTGAGGGAGTCACAGGTCCCCTGGGCGGGGAGGGTGGGGCGAGGGGAGAGGATGCAAGAGTCATCTCAAAGGCAGAATTGTCAGGGCTAGTGAGGGCTGTGGGTGGAAGTCCAGGCAGGTCCTTGGGAGTCTGCTGCTGGGCCTCAGATTTGCCATTAGCCCTCTGCTGACTGGGTGCCACGCCCCGGGGCCGACCGCCTCCACGAGCACAGCGGGGGCTCAGTGTGAAGGGCCCTGGGCTGCGCGGGTGCAGCTCACCACCACGATCTTGTGCTGCTCCTCGTTGCAGTGCTTGGGCAGGATGGGCAGGATGGTCGGGGGCAACAGGATGCCCTCCAGCATATGGATCACACCGTTGGCGGCCAGCACGTCCACTCTCCGCAGCGGGACCCCGTCAGGTCCCAGCAGGATGCGCCCCTGAGGCACAGACCCACAGTGCCACTCCCAGCCCAGCAGGCCTTGCCGGCTCCCCTGCCCACCGCCACCTCTGCAGCTCAGCTGGGCTGGGTGGCTCAGCATGATGTTGAAGGCCCCCACTGCCCTGCCTGCCTCCTCCTCTCCCTCTGCTCTGGCCAGCATCTCTGTCCCAGCCTCTAGGCCCTTAACCATGTGGTTTCTGTCACAGGGAGCACCCCTGCCATGTGCTTACCCTCCTCCTCCTTGGAGCCCAGGAGAGGAATTTGATCTACGCCCACTTCCCATAGGACCCCCACCAGGACCTAGCAGAGTGCCCTGCCCGCCACAGGGCTCAGAGCACACGGGCAGGCATGAAAGAGGCCAAACCACTGGCCAGTCACCACCAGCCCCTCCATCGATCCATTCATTCCAGATGTTCAATCTCACCTCCTCGGAGATATTCACAGCCAGGACCTGGTTTGCCATGGTGAGGACCCGACCCTTGGAGATGAGCTTCTCAATGGTCAGCTGGGGCAAGGGAGAGGGTGGCTCTAGGCTAAGCACTGACCACATCTTGGGGCCACACCCAATCCTGCCCACGTGACTCACAGCTACCCCCTTAGTCCTCAGGCTCTCCTCTGTGCTATAAGAGTCCAGACAGGAGGGGAGAGGAGATGCAGAAGAGAGGGGTCCCTGGGAAGACCAGAAAGAACCTGCACACAACTTCCCCCCACTCCCGGGAGCCCAGCATTGGGAGCAAACCGGCTGCCCTCCTGGAGGAGGACCTCTCACCCGGCCATGGCTGTAGAGGTGGTACCTCACTAACTCCTGCAGTTTGGAGAGACCCTGGCAAGGGAGAGAGGGTTTGGCTCAGAGGTCCCATGGGGGAGAGGCCCTGGTGCCCCCATATCCACAGCCCCTTCTCCCTGCCAAGCTTACGACTGTGAAGAGGTAGATCAGGCGGCCGTCACGCAAGCTGTCCACAGCCTCATTGCTTGGAGCAAAGACTGTGAATGGCCCAGGCCCGTCCAGGATGGAGGGCAGCCCACAGTTCTGTGGTGGTGGGAGGGGGGCTCAGGGAGGCTTCATGGCCAGCCTCCACCTCTGAGCCCTGCCTGGGCCCTGCCACTCTTTCCCCTCAGGAAACTCCCACAGAGTAAGTGGCAGAGGGTCCATGCTACTGCACAACATCGTGATTATGTTGGGCAGGCTCGATGATGGAGGCGAAGGTTATGCTACTCCAGAGCTCCCGATCACTGTGGGGCAGATTCTGGGGTGATGGAGTCTTGGCCTAGAAGCCCTAATGGGCTAGGACCCCTCCCTCCGGCTCACCTCCAGGATGGTTTCAAACCGGCTGAAGGCGTCCGTAGAGGCGAGGATCTGGCCAATAGTTCTCTGTCGGAAGGGATGAGTACGAGGGCCTCAGGGAAGGGGATGAGGCTGCTTCAGCCCCAGGGGCAAGGAGGTGTGCTCCAGTCCTGCCCTGAACAGCTCCTACCTCCTCCCTGAACTCTACGGGGGTCAGAGGTCACCCAGCAGCACAGGATGGGGGAGGGGAGGGCACCAGCTCACCCCAGGGTCCCCAAGGAGCCCGGATGGAGGCTGCCACCGCAGGTCAGTGACCACATGGAAGACTCCATTGGCCGCTATGTAGTTGGCCCTGTGGATGGTGAATGTCTGCTGGGGCAGGTCTTTGTACTTGTAGGCGTATTTCTGCTGAGACACAAGATGTCTGGCCAAATCCCATTTGCCAGCCCCTTGTCCCAAATTTCCTTCCCATCACCATGCCTTTGTCCGGGCTGTGTCCCCACCTGTGACTTCCTTGGTCCCCAGGCTGAGGTCCCTCTCTTACCATAAAGCGGTTGAAGGTGACAGTGATCTCCTGCCCCGCCAGCGTCCACCACCTGCGTGTATTCTGGGCTCCAGTGTCCTCCAGTACATGCTGCCCTGCGATGATGTGCTGTCTGCAGAGCTGCTGGGCAAGGGAGGCCTGCAGACACAAGGGGATGGGGTGCCAGTGAGCCCATGGTGGGCCAGTCCTCTTCACGCCACCCTTGCCCAAGCAGAGGAGGTGACAAGATGCCTCCCAGGCCTCAGGGCCTCAAGTGTGGAGGGGGGACTCTCTCAGGGCCCTGAAGACTGGGGCAACGTCCAGGGCAGGAGGAAGGGCCAGTCTGCCATGGGGAAGGGCTCACATTCATGGTCCTGGAAGAGAGGGAGGAGGTAGAGAAGGTGGAGGAGATGAAGGAGGTGGATGGCACCAGCACGGTGAACGGGCCCGATGTGGTGAGGATCTCCCGGCAGCCCTGGTCTGGGGGGCCAGGAAAGGGAGTCAGAATGGGTCTGGGGAGACCCTCCAGCATCAACCCTAGGTTTGTGGGAGTTGGGGTGATGGCACTGGGGATTGGGGGCTAGCTCCCCCTCCGTCATGCCGCCACCGCAGCCCATTCTTTGCTTCTGCAGCTGTAGGGCAGGGAAGCAGGAATCTCTGCAGAGCCTGCCCTTCCCTCCCTGCCAGCTCTGCGGGCGTGCAAGGGGCGGGGTCACGGGCAGGCAGTGGGGGTCACACACCCAGCATGGCGACAGCAACTCTCAGCCGCAGGAATACCAGGCCTGTCTGTCTGGCCTTCTGCACCTCGTGGAGCAGGTGTCCGTAGCAGGCACGCCCATCCCCCACCTCGCCCTCCTTGCACACACAGCTGAGGGCCCAGAGAGAACCGTCAGGGCTGCCGGCTGGTCAGTCCCTGCCTCCTAGCCCTCACCCACCCCTCTCCGCAGGGCCTTGAACTGAGGGTGCACACGTGAGCACAATTGCTCAACCCACCCTCTCTGCTTTTTCCCCAGCACCCCCCCGAGGCCCCTGTGCCCACCTGGTCTTCCCATCAGGGGTCACCTGGCAGGTGGCTGACTGGTCGCAGGAGTGGGGGAAGCAGAAGGCGAAGCAGCCCGCAGAGGCATTGTTGTTGATGCTGACCAGGCCTGGCTGGCACAAGCAGGAGGCCTGGCCCCCAGCAGAGCAGGAGGGGACAGCACATCCTAAGCACCCCTGGCATCTGTTGCACCCGCAGAGCACTGCTCGGCTCCACAACCGCCCTCCAAGAATAGGGCTGAGGCCCCCAGAGGGCCTGTGACTTGCCTAGGGTCCCACAGCCAGTGTGGGTGGGTGGACCACAGGGTAGGCCTGGTCCCCGCCCCCAGCTCACCTTGCCTGGCTTCTGGTACAGACATAAGGTAGAGTTGCTGGGGCAGCCACCCAGGTTGCTGGTGCACGGGTCCTGAGGCAGACACACCGTCCCATCGCCATGGTAGTTTTCAGGGCAGTGACACTGAGCCTGCCCATTGGGGCTCACCGAGCACTGGGCCAGTGGGTAGCAGGGTGATGGCTTACAGGGGTGGGGAGCTGCCAGGGCAAAGAGAGCCCAAGTGAATCGAACACCCAGGAGCCCCGTCTGCTCCATAGCCTGTGCCAGGATGGCCACAAGGTGGGGTGAGCAGGATGACCGAGGCCTTGAGGACAGCTCTCTGTCCTGTTGGGGACAGTTCTCCCTCTGTAAATGGCCAGATGACAGTTGCTGGACTAAAAGGATGCCCTCCCAACATCTGCCCACCCTGAGTGGGGTCCCCGGCCTCCAGGTTACAGGCTCACCTCGGCATTCGCTGCCCTGCCAGGTGTAGCCTGGCAGGCACCTGCAGGTGGGGGCTTCTGCAGAACACTGGGAGTTCTGAGGACAGCCCAGGGCCTGGCAGACCGGTAGCTCTGAACAGAGAGGAGAGAGCACTGCGATGGCCTGAAGCCCCAGGTTGGGGAGGAACACAGGAGCGAAAGTACTCTATCCGATTTGCTGTGTGACTCTAAGAGAGTAGGGCCCTGCCCTCTCTGGGTCTCTGGACAGTAGAGGTCCTGGATGACACCCTGTCCCCCACCCCAGACTGCAGGCAGAGGTCTTGCTGAGGCTCAGGCCCCATCTCTCACCCACCTGGCCTCTCCTGCTCTGGACCTGCTGCACGAGAAGCACTGCTCACCTTGGTCACAGTGGGGGCCAGTGTAACCAGCAAAGCACAGGCAGCTTCCATCCCCACGTGGCCCATGGCTGCACACACCATGCACACAGCTGCACACTGGGAAGGATGCAGAGAGACAGGTGGGACTCCAGCCTCACTCAGGCACACACAGGAATATTGGATTCCTGCTCTCCATGTTTTCAGAACTCAGCTCCAGCAGGTATAACCTCAAGGGTACAAAGCTATTATGCAGGACCACAGGGGTGGTCGGAGCCCAGAGAAGGCACTTGTCCCAGACTGGGGGTTCAGGGAGGGCTTCCTGGAAGACTCTAAGGAGAACAGCATGTGCAAAGGCCTGAAGGCATGCTGAAGCAAAGCACGTGTTCCTGAGAGGAAATGCAAGGCCGAGGGGCTGGGAGGGAAGGCTGAAGGGATAGGTGGGGGCTGGTTGTAGGGATTGTGTCCCTGTGGGCCCCCAGGTGGACACTGGCCCTGCCCTCCTGCCTTGCAAGCACTCACCTGATTGACAGTCAGGCCCAAACCGGTTGGGGTCTTGGCACTCCTGGCAGGCTGAGCCGCTGAAGTTTTCCTAGTGGTGGATGCATCATTTCAGTGTGGCCCCTCCAAGCCCCCTCCCCAACCCTGCCCGGCCCTTACCTGGCAAATGCAGGTCCCATTCCTGGCTATGCCATCCAGGCAGATCCCGTGGCCATTGCATGGGGTCTCGGCACCCCCAGGGCACTCTGTGGAGCCCCCAGAACTCAGCTCTGTCCCCAGAACCCTCCACTTGCCCTGACCCCAGCAGCTCTGGCCAGACCCAGACTTGGCCCCTCCCCCAGGGCAGCCAGAGCTAGTGGGGCCAAGCCTTGGAGGCTCTCATTGTGTTCATTAAACGAACAAGGTGAAGGGGAACACAGGCAGCTCCTACAGATGGGGAGCCCAGGGCTGGGGCTGGGGTGTGAGGAGCAAGGCAGGGTCTCCCTCCCCACATACCATAGCACTGGGACCCCCAGTAGCCAGGGCAGCAGGCCTTCTGCACCACATCCTTCCAGCACTCTGGGCTGCAGCCGCTCATGGACACCAAAGAGTCCCCCAGCTGCACCTCGTAGCTGGGGACAGAAGGTGGGCAGTGCTTCCACCGCAGCCCTCGCCCTAGCCTCCCCACACTGGGATCTGGGGCTCTCACCTCACCACTCCTCTCTCTGCCTTGCTCAGAGCTGAGCACAGGGCCTGGAGCATAGTAGGTGCCCAATAAACCTGCCGTCTGCCCCTTGTCCTCTTCTCTCTCCCTCCCTGCCTATCTCTGCCTCCCTGGAAGGGCTGACAGATGCGTGAATAAATGAGCTCTTGCCCTCACTCTGCAGGCCTGTCAGGCTCCCCCTGGTCCCCTCCCACCCCATAGGATGCTTCTGGAAATGGGCAAGGGCAGGGGTGGGGGGTCCACACCGGCAGTTCTCGGATATCCTCTCTGAAGTCTCCCGAAGCCAGCCTGGGGGACAAGCCCGCCTCTTGACAGCAGTGCACGGGGTGCAGGGCATGTGAGTGACAAACTTGGTCTTCATGTCACAGCGTTTGGACCGCACCTGGGCCATGGGCAGAGTGTGGAATGAGGGGCTGGACCCCGGGCCTAGTCCTGACTCTGCCCTGATCGCTGCAAGGCCTAGACCTCCTCCCTGCCCCATCCTCAGTTTCCCATGAGTTCAGTGGGAATGCAGTGAGGACGGGGAAGGCCCTGAGAAACTCGCCTGCCGAGTTGTTAATGCCACCATGTGTCCCTCTTTCCATGGCCCCAAAGCCTCAGACTCTATGTTTTCTGACACGTAGAGACTCTGGCCATGTGGTTCCACCTCAGCCCATTTCAGGGGAGGAAACTGAAGCCCAGGGCAGGTAGCCCTTGTCCAAAGTCACCCAGTGAGGGTGGGAATCGAGAACTAGAACCTGCTTTCGCAGCCAACTGCTTATTTTTGCCTTTCAGTTTAAAAATAAAAAATCAGGGCTGGCCAGTTAGCTCAGTTGGTTAGAGCGCGGTGTTATAATGCCAAAATCAAGGGTTTGGATCCCCGTACCAACCAGCCACCAAAAAGAAAGAAGGAAAGAAAGAAACAAACAATAAATGACAAGGCTGACACTGACTCCATCCTCAATTCACGAGGACAGGCGGATGCCGGCTTTCAGCCATGCACCACGAGGCCTGGTTGCCACCAAATGACCCTCCTTAATCAAGCCCAAGGGCCCTCTCCACTGCCCAGGAGTCAGGGACTAAGAGCCCAGACCTGAGAGGCTGGGCTTCTGTGAGCAGCAGTGTGCAAGGTGTCTGGTCAGCCCGTTTGGGCTGGGCAGTCACAGTTCACTGAGCCCTGACTCCACGCCTGACCCACAGCCCCCACCCACAGGCAGAGACCCGGTGGTCCAGGCCAGGGTCCCTGGCTCCCTGGTTCCAGCCAAGGGAAACAAGAGCACCCAGGCTGGAGGCCCAGGTGGCTTCCTGGGGGAGGTGAAAATTGACTTAGGACCTGAAGGAGGTTGGGCAGGGGCAGTGCCAAGGGGACAGCAGAAGCAAGGCCGGGAGTGGAGCAAACAACCATGTGTGACAAGGCAGAGTGGCCCAAGGAGAGGCTGGAGCAGGGCTGGTGGCCAGGGTGGCAGGGCCTCAGAAGCCTGGGGGAGGCAGCACTGGGGACAACCCCATGACTTGGTTTGTGTTTTCATGGTCCCCCTGGCTGCTGCATGGAGAGCAGAGTGGAGGCAGAGACAGGGGTCATCACCTGAGGCAGGGACAGAGAGAATGGAGACTTGGTGGGGATCAAGAGGACTTGGGGCGGTGGGATGAACTGGGGCAGGGCTCAACAACTGGGTGGGGGATGGCAGATGTGAGGGCGCCCAGCCTGCCACCATGACATGGACACAAGTGTGCTGAAAAAAGCCCCAGCTTTGCAGCCCCATGCGCTGGTCCACAGCTCCCAGGAGTCCACCACTGGGGCTGCCTTATGGCAGCAAAGTCCCAGTAACCTGCAGCACCATTCCCTGGAGGGGTAGAATCGAAACTCATGTTTATAAGTTAGAGAAAGGGGCACAGGGAAGGTGCATTTTGATGGAGGGGAGGGTTTGGGGGATTGGGGCATGGCCTCGAGAAGCTGAGATGTTCTCATCTTGAAAAATGCTGAACACACTGTGGTCCAAAGGAAGTGAGCCCAGAACATCCCTTTCCTAGAATAAGTTACAGATGTGTGGCTTCTCAAAGCAAGAGAAAAGGAGAAATAGTGCCACCGACACTTTCTTCTGGTAAGCACGAGTGTCCCAGGGCCTCTATGATTTGGGTTTTTCCACTCATGTCTCTGTGGTCTGCAAAGAGGGAAGTTGCTCCAAGTGGCCTCAGTGTCAAGCTGCAGAGCTGGGATGTTGTGGTCTCATTCCCCATCCCGAGGCTCATCTTTGCTGAGCCAGGGAGTGACTAGGAAATTGGGTAACTCCAGCTGAGCAGCTGCTGGCTCAGGGAAGGTTTGGCGGGTGGCGGGCTCCCCTCAAGGCCACCTGGCCAGCTGAGCAGAGCTGCCAGCACGGTCACCACTCTGGCTCAGGACCAGCTCTCAGAGTAATGTTGGTCAGGTCTGAATAAGGGCTCACAGGGCAGAGCCAGGGTTGGGTGACGCCACAGGTGAGTCAGGACCCGGGAGGAAGCTGGAGCTTCGGGTCCTGGTGGTAGATGCTCACTCACAAGATACTGGTGCTTATAAATGTGTGTGAAATGGTGATGGACGGACAAGCCAGATGCCAAATGGGCTCATCTCTAGGGACCACACCTGCAGCTGGCACTCAGGTCCTGCCCTTGCCCTTGCTGTTGGTCCTGCTGAGTGGAGCGAGGCTGGATCACGTCCTGAGTGCTAAATCAGACCCCCTCTTCCTGGGGGAACCTCGGACTGCCTGAGCCAGAGGGGGTGTTCCCCGCCCATCCCCACCACCCAATTCAGAACTGATTTTACAATGTCTGCTTCCCACAGAGATGCTGCTGGGAGAAGTTGAGGGGACATAAAGTATTAAAGCCTATTGGTAAGAAGGTAAAAGAAATTGGGGCCGAGAAACCCCAAACCCAAATCCTCTGAGAGGAAAGGGACCCCCAAATTGCATCCCCCTGCCCTAGATGAGAGCAGGGAGGAGACAGGGCTGGGTTCTGGACAATGCCCCCTTCTCCCTTGAACCCCGGCTTGAGACCACGGACTCCACCAGCACGTGTCTAGCACAGAGCATTATAGCAAACCCTTCGATAATATGGGTTTCAGCTGTGCGGGGCCATTTATGTGCAGATTTTTTCAATAAATATGAAAAAAATTTGGTTAGGTATATCATGAATGCGTGACAGGAGGGCTGAGTGGCTGCGAGTGTGTGTGAGATGAGGACAGCATTGCTACTTCCCACCCCCAAGGACCCCTGGATCCTCTTCCCTGGCCCAGGCTGGCTGAGTCCCAGCCCAAGAATGCAGACTTAGGGGTGGTCAGAGCCACAGGTCTCTGACAAGGAAAAACTTCAACCTGAGGCCCTTCATTGGCCCTTGTCCCCATTGCCCAGAACATGAGGAGGTAGCAAGGATGTTGAAATTCCCTTGCATTGTACACATGGGGAAACTGAGGCAGGGAGAGGGCAGGAACCCAACTGCAGGGCTCAGCACAGCTCTGGAACCCTTGGTTCTTTTGCTGTCACTGTCACCTTCTTAGCCTCACATCTGCCCACTCCAAACTCTGGCCTGGCCCTGAAGCTGGTGAGCCCCCTACCCTGACACCTATCTGAAGGACCACAAGGACTACAAGAGAGCCTGATAGTGGCAGGGGACTTGGGTCCCTGGACTGCCTGACAGTGGGATTCTGGGCAAGTCCTTCCCCTCTCTAGACCTTAGTCTGTCCACTAGTGCCCTAGGACAGAGGCAGCCGCCCTAAGAGGCAGGTGAACTTGGCCTCACAGAGGAAGGTACCTCACCTGGGGGCAGGTCCCAGCCAGGGGATTCTATCTCCACACTCAGGGTGGGAGGCTCTTCCAGAAGCTTCAGTAGGAACACCATCCCTACCTGGGGTGACCTGCAGACAGGCAGTCTGGCGGTGGCTGGCTCACAGGGCCCTGACAGAGGGGCTCTGCACAGATGCTCAGGACCTGTCTGCTTACCAGCACACCTGGATGGGGCATTGCAGGCGGTGGTCTGGAGTGTGGCTCCAGAATGGGAATGGTCTGCCTCCCTCATCCTCAGGCCTTGGCTACTTCACGTGAACAACAGGACACACTGCCCAGAGGTCATGAGGATTCAAGGGGATGTGCCCAGGGCTGTGGTTGCTGACCGGCAGCTCTGAGGCTCGAGGGTGTTGTTGCTGGCTGCTGTTTACCCAGCAGCACTGGGAGTGAGTAACTCTCATTCTGTCTCCAGGCACTCTTGGGGCTGGACACAGCACACACACGCACACACAGTGGGTTCCTCTGGGGCGATCACATCTCCAACCCCAAGATGAGGGTCATGCAGAGACCTGGCTTCAGTCTGGGCGGGGAGGGCAGGAGGATGGGTCTGGCTGTGCACCCCCTGGCCTGCAAGCTGGGGAGCCCTGAGACAGCTGTCCACACCACACAGCCAGCGGGCCACCGATACACCCCTGCACTCCAGGTGGCCAGACACAGACCTCATGGAGGTGGGCACAACAGCCCTGGGCCTGCTCAGAGATCAGACAGGTGCTAGCTGCTCCGTGTATTCCCAGACCCGTGCCCATCCATGTGCAGTCCCTCCCTACTCCCACCACCGGCTGGCCGGGCCTGGATACCACGTCCCCCTGCAACTGGCTCACACTCACCTTCTGCCCCCTGACGAAGCTGGAGCCTGCCAAGCAGAAGGCCAGGAGGCAGAGCAGGAAGAGAACCTGGGGTGCCGCCATGGCTGGCGGGCACGCTGTCGGGACAGACTTGGGGCAGCTGGCGGCGTGGAGAATGAGCTCTGGGAGGCAGACACGGGGCAGGCAGGCGGGATGGGGCGGGCAGGCGGGATGGGGCGGGCAGTCGCCTTAAAAGCAGCCCGGAGGCCCCGCCAGCTCACCCCCTCAGGAATCTGTCAGGATTTCCTCCTGCATATCAGCAGCCTGCAGGCGGAAGAGAAGGCGCTGGCTGCTGACCCCTGCACATGGACAACCTGGGTCCTGGTCAGGGCTGCCTGGCCCAGGACCACCCGCCCAGCATCACAGCCTGGAAGCCCACCAAGCCCACCATTAGCCACGGGATCTACCAGAGAATCTAGGTTCTGTCAGGGGTTCTGAAGCAAATTCAGATGCAAATATGAGCGCCTCCCCATCTACCTGCTGAGCCCAGCACATTTCATTAAGAGACTCTGAGGGTCTGGTCGTCAGGAGGCAGGGCAGCCCTGAACCAGTCTGTCTGACCCTGCCTCAACCTCTTCAATTGCTGAGTGTGCCACAGGGCTGTGACTTGCTGCCAGGCACCACTTGCCCCAGCCACTACACCAGCTGGTCCTGCCCCTCAGCCACCACCACTCCGGACCCCCCATACCGTCCACGCACCCCTCCTCTCCCTGCTCCCGGCCCCTCGCTCCCGGGACCATCCTCCGCTCAGCAGCCTGTGCCCCTGTTGACTTCCCACTGTCCTCCAACCCCCTCTCCATGCTGGGCTGGCCTCTCTGGCTCTCCCACTTTGCTCTGGCCACTCGGGCCTTTCTATTCCTTAAAAGCGAGGGCACTTGGCACATGCTGTTGTCTCAGATTGTCACAGGCTGGCTCCTTCTCATAGGTCCAGTCTCAAAGACTGCCAGTCAGAGAGTGTCCCTGATCCAGGCTGCAGGGTCGCCCTACACCTGGTTTCACCTCCTCATAGCACTGGCCATGGCTAACACTGGCTTGTTTATTTTCTGTCTTCTCCACTGGAATGTCAGCTGTGGAGAACAGGCATGGTGTCTGGCTGCTACACATAGTAGATGCTAAATACAGATGTGAAATGAATGAAGGTTTTTATTATCCCTACTACTGGTGGGGAAACTGAGGCTCACAGTGGCTAGGTAGCTTGTCCAGGGTCTCTCAGTGTTTCAGATCCAATCCCAGGTCTGCTGCCTGCAGAGCCTCCCCCAGGAGGTGCTGCCCTTATGGACACAGGCTGGGGACCCTGGTCCACGTCAGGCTGTGGGGCCTCTGCATGCCAGGCCTGGACATGGTGAGCTCTGCCCCTGGTTGCCACCACCCCCATTCCAGAGGGTACAATGGAAATGGAAATAGGCAAGAGCTGACCACAGAGCCTGGTGGCCATTTGTAATGCCTTTGGTAAAGGCCTGGTTGAGGGAAGCTGGTTGCCCCACCTCCTCAGCAGCTTGGAAGGGCCATTGAGCTGGCCTTTGAGGTCTGGCTGGGGGAGGCTGTGAGTGGGGAGATCCTCCCCTTGGTGATTCCTTCCATCTCCTGTCCCTCCTCCCACTCCATGGCCCCAGCTTTCCTGAAGGTGATGGGTCTTCCAGGATGGGATCCCTACTTCACTGCCCCAAAGGAAAGCTGGGGAGCAGAGGCAGGCCTGGGAGCTGGCCTGTCACTCTCTACTTACCTTCCCACAACCCTGCCTGGCCCAGTGGGCTGGAGGCCCTGGGGGCTGAAGGTTCCGACTGGGCCAGGATGAGCCAGGTGAGTACACTGCAGGCCCTGCTCTGGGGCCGAAGGGTGAGGCACAGGGCTGGCTCTCAAAGAAATCCCAGGTCTTACCTTCCTGAGGCAAACCCCATCTCTCTGGGATGGGCCCTCCTCCCCTGTCCACTGCCTAGGTCCAACTCCCCACAGGTCCTCCCTGCTGCCATTCAAAGGCACAGGGGCAGTGGGCTGGTATGTCAGGGGTGGCCTGAGGAGTCCCAGACTCTTCTCATTTGCCCCAGGTTTATGGTTTAGCCATAGCCCAGCATGGCCTTGTACAGAGAGGTCCCTTCACACCTCCCCAGTTACCAAGCGTGTGGCTCCTGGAAGGCTGCTCCCTTCTCCTCCTTCCTTTTCCCCAACACCTTCCCCTCCTATGTCTCCAGGGCACCCTTCCCCACCATGCCAAGCATGCCCTCTGGGACCCCAGTGACCCTTGAAACAGAAGACACAGGCTGTGGCAAACTGCTTTATTGGAATAGAGAAAATAGGCAACAGGAATCACGTTTGGTGCTAGCAGCTTTAGGTCCCTTGCTCCCACCCCTCTGAGCCCCAAAGCCTGGGGGACCCCTGCCCTCATGGGGCTCTCCCACTTGTCTGGACCAGGGGAAGCCTCCACTTGGAAAAACCACACGAGGTGGGAGCTTCCAATGTGCATTCTGCTATCAGCTTCATAATTAGCAGCAGAACGCCCACAACAACGCAACAGCAACAAAGAACTGGACTTGACACTTCAGGAAAGGACAAGTAGAACAGTAAATCAGGTCCACAGTGCCACGTGTTAACAACAGTACTATGACAAGATACGACACTGGTGTGCCCGGCCATGCCACTCCAGGGGCTGGTAACGCACCCACAGGAGGGTGATGGCATACAATAGCCCTGGGGGGGCCCTGTGTTTTCACTCCCAACAGTGGAAAGAATTAAACTGAACACGCACCTTCCATTCTCTCTGAGGACAGTCAAATTAAGGTACCAAAAGGGAGGAGAAAACATTTTTAGGAGGACAAAGAAAGCCCGCCTCCCTGCTCCAAGTAGGCGCCAGGGTGGACACGGCAGATGGCAAGGGCTGGCCGTAGCCTGGGCTAGCCGGTGAGCTCAACGGGCAGCTCGCGGCCGCAGAGGGCCTCCCACTGGCGGGCCAGCAGTGAGATGAGCTTCTCTCGGCTCTCAGCGCTGGGGACAAACACCTGCCACTGGACTTCCTGGCCCTGGCCAGCCCTGGCTGGGCCACCTGGCACCTCCCCGAAGTGGTCCAGGGTGACACTGCCCATGAGGTCATGGCCCTGCACATCATCAAAGACGAGGGTGAGGGCCTGCGGGTAGGTCTGGTAGCCCATGAGCACTCGGTCCAGGTCCCGAACGCGGCGGCCGTCGTCCAGCCGGTACCTGTCTCTCTGTGGCGGCTCTTTGGCAAACTCGGGCAGTGGGTAATGGACGTAGTCCTCATCCAGGAGAAAGATCTCGACACTGGTAAGCAGGAGTGTCTTTGGGCGCAGTGGGCCCCTGCAGCGCCCAGGTGACGGCGTGCCCACCTGGAAGGCCTGCACGTACAGCAGGATGCTGAGGGCCGGGGCATTCTCCAGGTCAGCCATCTTCTGGGTCACAGTGAATGTCAGGTCCCCAATCTCCTCCTCGCTGGGGTAGGTGAACTTGACACGGCTTGAGTGGATAAGCTCGTAATTCTCCATCTTCCCTGCGGAGAGATGCCACCAGGGCTGTAGCCTGGAGTTGGCCTATGGTGGGGCTGGGGGAACCAGTGGCCCCAAGCCACCCAGAGACCTCAGCATGAGAGAGGCAGGAGAGGGTGCACAAAGCCCGCTCACTCAGCAGAGCCCCAGAAGCCAGCAGCCCAAAGCAGACATATGAGACGTGTCTGCAGATGGCTGAGGAACTGCTAGGATGGAGACTCTGCACTGGAACAGCCCTACATAAAACCCTGGTCAGCTAAGTGGGAAAACAGAAAGTGACAGAGACAGAGGCAGAGAGGGCGCTGGGGCCCATGACATCCACTCAGGTGGTCTGTTTGTAGTCTGAGCTGGATGGGGTACCTGTGGTTTTGTTCCCAAATTCTGAGTAGAAGTCCTTGTCGACAGGCTCAGGTGAGGGCGTGCGCTCCAGCGAGGAGAGCACAGCCAGGAGGTGCTGGAGGAAGCGGTGGGTCAGGTAGCTGTCCCGCGTCAAGCACGTGACCACCTGTGCTGGGCAGGAGCCTGCATGAAAGAGGCTGGTCATGGTCACAGGCCACCACTCCCCCAGCCCTGTCCCCACCTCCCTGGGAGCCGCTTTATTCCCTAGTGAGTCTCAGCCTAGATCCGAAGCCTAGAAAGCCAGGGCCAGGATGGCCCACACGGGGAAGCATCATGGGGCCCAGGGAAGCAGCCATTTCTCAGGCCGGAAGGGCTGAGACATTTTTCTGGAAGGGGATACAGAGGCATTAGGGAAAGAGTTTAGCTTTCTCTCTGCAGGAAGTGAGTCAGAAATGTCCTGCTTCTGAGCCCAGGGCCCGCTCTGCCTGTCTGTCCGTCCGGGCTGGTGCTTGTTGCACACCCCGCCCCCCAGACGGGGGCGAGAGTTCTGCAGTCTCAGCAGTTCCTGAAGCTGCTTCCTCCTGCCCTGGTTAACTGGCTCATGAGCAGAGATAACTCTGCCTATGATAACACATCCACACATGGAAGATGAATGCCCACTGGTGACACTGGCCTTCACCCCCAAACAGGACAAAGCACAGTGGGTCACTTACCCGTCAGCCGGAAATACTGGTCGAAAAGCCCAACATTGACTGACTGCAGGTCGCTGAGTTTTAGAACAAAGCACTGGGAGATGTGGAAGGGACTGTTATTATAGTCGGTGTTTTTCTGATGCCAGAAATCTGTGACAGACAGGAAGGGACTGAGTGTGGCAGTGGCTGTGGCAGGCGTGCATGATGGTGCCAGGTATGCCACATGTCCAGCAGGAATGGGTCCCCTTGGCTGGCCTGGCCTATTAAGGCCTGGTGAGGAGCCACCATGGCCTCCACATATGCAAGGACTCATGTGCAGTGTGACCTGGGGCCTGAGCCTGGTCCAGCTCAGTGGAGTCACCAGGCCATTGGCTAAGGCTCCCTCTCACCGAGGCCCAAAGGGGCAGAGCTGACCCGTCCCTCCTCATCACTGCCAGTTCCCAAGCATTTGCTGGGCTCTGCTCGGCATGTTCACATCTGGCCTTATGTCCCTCAAGACAACACCAGGAGGGAAGTGCTGAAATCCCTACCTCAGACGAAGGACACTTGGCCCAAGTTACTGCTGCCCGAGACTACACAGCTCGAGACAGCCCCCAGCCTGCCCCGATGCCTACCCTGCAGCGGCTCCGAGAAGTAGCGGCGGAGGCCATCATGCAGCACGAAGTACACAGCCTTGGTAGAAAGCAACACGCAGGCGGTCACTTCCAGCCCCGGGGTCTGGTAGAACACCACTGAGGACCACATGAGGTGCCTCAGCTCCTCGTTTTCCACCTGGAGACAGAAGGGCTGGGTTGGGCCCACAGGAGAGCAGGACTGGGTGGGGGTACATGCCTTCTTTCCTCCTAGACCCCACCTGAAAACAGACTCCTGGGCAGGGCACCTCCTCCCTAATACCACCTGTCAGCCCCACCACCCTGATGACCTTGGATGGGAGATGTGGGAAGCTCAGCTCAGCTGAGGGGTAGGGTCTGTCTCCACAAGGGGAGGTGGTGACATAGAAAACAACGGGCCAGGAGAGGGCAGCTCATGAACTCCCTACCCAGGCCTCAAAGCTGTGAGCAGCTGAAGCCCAGAACTTCTTAACATCAGAGAAGTCTAGGACCTGGGGCTGGCCCGAAGGCAAGCCCTGCCTCATCCTCAGCACCAACCACAGCCAGAACCCACACCTCTGTCCACATAATAAGCGCCAGTCAGCAAGAGGAGTGCCCGGCCACTACCTCGGCAATGCTGCTATGGAAGAGCTCGATGATGGCGTTCCCCCGCAGGCTGGCGATGTGCTGGAGTGACGGGCAGGCAGGCAAGTGTGAGGGGATCTGATTCTCCTCTGAAGTGGACTGGATCAGCTGTTTGCTTGGGTACAGGGCGGGAGCCTCAGCTTGTGCCAAGACCTCTGTTGCAGCTGGAGCTGGAGCCGGGGTCTCTGCTGGGGCCTCCTCTGGGACCAAAGCTGGAGCGGAGGCCTCTACTGGGGTTGGGGCTGGGGCTGAAGCTGGAGCCGAGGCCTTCTCTGGGGTCTCTGCTGGGGCTGGAGCTGGGGCCAAGGCTTCCATTGGGACTGGTATCTTTGCTGGGCCTGGTGCTGAAGCTGCTGCTGGGGATGGAGCTGGGATTTCCACTGGGGCCAGGGCCTCTGGTGGGGCCTTCTGGGGATGCTGGTCATTGCTGTGCTTCCTAATCCCCCCAAGAAACACTATATGAACACGTAGTCCTCAAATGAAGATTCATTTCACATGCACAACCTCAGAGCGTCAGGGGAGTGTGTGCATCACACACCACCTCTGGGGTCACTGGGGGATTTCACCACCAGGTTCTCTGTGGGAGGATCAAACAGTAGAGGGAAAGTGCCCAGGCCCTCTCTCCAAGGAGGGAGATGCGCAGATAGTGGCAGAGCCCCAGGGCTGAGCTAGCCAGACACATCTAACATAGGCTTTGGCCCATGGACTGAAAACTCATTTTGAGAAGGTGGCAGAGGTGTCAAAAATGCCAACCCAGGCCGGCCCGGTGGCGCACTGGTTAGTGCGCCGCTTGGGAAGCGCGGCGGTGCTCCCGCCCGAGGGTTCGGATCCCACGTACAGACCGGTTCCCGCTCACTGGCTGAGCGAGGCGCGGGAGCAGCACCGAGGGTTGCAATCCCGTTGCCGGTCCCCGGTCCGGTACGGGGGCAACACTGAGGGTTGCGATCCGTTGCCGGACACGGAAAAAGATAAAAGACAAAAAAAAAAAAAAAAAAATGCCAACCCAGAGTCCAGAGTACTGACCAAGGCATACAAGGAGGTAAGAACCAAAAACTCAAACTGCCCCTCAGTTTGCCTTTGGGGCATCCTCAGGTGGCCCGGGGTCTCAGCCCACTCAGTCCCCCACTGTACGTAGCCGCAGCCCACATGGCCATGGCCATGTGGAGGCCTTTGTATGCCATCCTCTCAACTGGACCCAGTCCAGCTGTTGAGAGAGATTCCTGGGGCTCCAACTCTGCCCTTGGCTAAATATCCCAAGAAGCCTCTGGATTGTCCTCCTGCTGTCCTAGGGCAGAGACACATCTGCTGGGGTGAGACAGGGCACCTGGTTTCTCCAGTCCCCACTGTGGACAGGTTCCAGCCAGGCTTGGGGGTGGCAAGAAAATGAAGACAAGATGCCCAGCACTTGAAACCTCAGCACAGAGGAGGGAGATGAGATGGCCAAGCAGGGCCACCTCTGGTACAAGCTGCTCTCTAGCATCTGGAGGCACTGGGGGGTGGGCTTCTCAAGCTGGACATAAGACGGGTGCCAGACTCAGCCTGGAAGAGGCCGGGGGCCCTTTGAGGACATCACATGGGGGCTGGGTTGGAGGAAGATGGCAAACCCTATGAGATGCTGAGGACAGGAAGTGGTGAAGACAGGGTCCCTGCTATCTGCCAGGATGGAAAAGAACACGAGTTAGACTGTCTTAGGGGACAAGAGGGCAGAAAAATGAAAAGCTTTCTTTCCTAGGTGGGGGAAGCCCATGTGTAGCCAAGGAAACAGCAGTAAGAGGCAGAGGTACCCACAAGGGCACAAGGTCCCCCTTAAGCCCCAGATGGGGGTTAACTGTGGGGTCCCCCATTGGTTCCCTCTAACTCCACCCACAGGCAGCCCTGAGGGAAACCTAGGAGGGAGGCAGGGGAAGCCATGCTTAGTGGGGCAGGAATGGGGGACAGGGGGAAGTGAGGAGGACTAGGCTACCAACTCCTTCTCTCTCTGTACCTTGGTATCCCCCAGAAGAAAAGGGCTTTGGACAAGATGGCCCACCCAGCTCAGACACTCAGGTCTTTTAGCCAATAAAGTTCCTTTAGAAGGGCTCCTACAGTTACATGCAACCCAGTCCTTCAAAAGAAGGGATGTGTGGCTCCCCAACAGGGTAAAACTGGGGAGCTGGGTCTCAGAGGGGTGGGGCCTTAATCTGATCCAGCCCACAGAGCCAGCCACAGGACTGCGAACCCGTGGATGAGGGGGAGGTAGATGATGCTTGCAGGCCATGTTTGGGTCCGTGGAGCAGAGTAGCCAGAGCCAGGGCCAAAGTGACAGCTCTCCTGGCCTCAGTGTGCTACAGACTGTGGCTCTCCCACTGGGCAGGCAAGGCGTGGGGCATACCCCTTAGCCTGCCCTGCATGAGTGGCAGGAGCCTGGGCCCACCTGTTTTTGTGAAGGGATGGCTTTCCTGGGCCTCTTCTAAAGCCTTAGGAGATAAGGAGTAGCTCAGCACCGTCGAGGGAGCCAAGGGCAATGCAGTGGAACAGGAGTGGCCCTGTGAGAGCTGGGCCAGCCACAGGGCCACTCAAAACCTGCAGATGCTCAGAGATCATGCACATGCCAACCCCGCACCCCTGGCCTCCTGAGAGGCTGTGCTCGATCTCACCTGGCCCTGCCCTCGGCAGGCTGGCCATCGACGAGGGGGCCCTGGGACCTGGCCCCAGTCATGGGGGTCTTGGCAATGACCACAGTCTTCAGGTCCTGCAGCGAGGCCCGCAGCTGGTTGTAGATGCGCAGGAAGTGGAACTTCTCATGGGGCAGCACGAAGATGGCAGTGACAAAGCGGTAGCCCACGAGCAGCTCTAGCACGTGGCCATCAGCAAAGGCACCCCGTGGCTGGGTGCAGCTGCGTGTGGGGTCCAGCAGCACGGTGGAGAGCGGCACCCGGCTGAGCTTGAAGCTGTTGCGATTGCGGCAGTTGTGGGTGCCACGGTTGGGCATGGGGTTGAAGTCAGCCTTGATGACGTTGAGGTGCTGGGGCGTGAGCAGCAGCCAGTAGGGGATGGCGGCGGACTTGACAGCCTCAGAGGGAGCGCAGCAAGAGCGCCGCACGGCCGAGCAGAGTGTGCAGCTGGCCCACTCGATGTTGCCCGAGTAGTCCCCAGCGGCTGTCTGTACCATGCGTTTATCGCTGTAGACCAGGTACACAGGGAAGCAGCCCTGGCTGCGCTCCTGGCAGCCTCCAGCCACCTTGTAGAAGGTAAGCAGCTGGCGCAGGAACTCCTGCAGGCTGGTGTGGCTGCCGTACAGGATGGGGCTGCACAGCATGGCCATGTGCTGGGGGGCAAAGCACGAGCGCAAGTCCGCGTGAAACTCATGCAGGTTGGTGGCGTCAGAGATGATGAAGAGCGTGTTCTCGCTGTGCCGCACCTTGAGCACCAGGCACAGCTCTGGCATGAGGAAGCCGAACTCAGTGAGGTCACCGTGTGGGAAGCAGAAGACGAAGCGCAGGGACGAGAGAATGTGCTGGCTGCTGCCTCGGGACTCCTGGTGCGGGATCTCAAAGACAGCGACGCCGAAGTCAGTGAGCACGAGGCAGGCAGCAAACTGGCGGATGCTGCCCTGCACGTGGATCAGGAAGCACCACAGCACCTTGAGGATGCGGATGTGCTCCAGCAGGAAGTCCTCGTCGGCGCCCAGGGCCCACTCCAGAGCCAGGCGCTCCTCCTCAGCCTCTTCATCTTCATCTTCCTCGTCCTCCTCCTCGTCCCGGCCTCCCTCCTCCTCGTCCTCCACGTCTGGGGGCCCCATTTCAAAGTAGCGGTTCTCAGCTACGTCCTCCTCTTCATCCTCCTCCTCACCCTGCTCGCCCTGGCCCTCCTCTCGCTGGTTGGCGGCCTCAATCCAGGCAGGCAGCTGGCGTTCGATGGCCTGCCGGATCAGCGTGCTCAGGCGCTGGATAAAGTCCTGGTTGGTGGCTGTGTAGCCAATGCAGGTAAAGGGCAGGAAGATGATCTGGCCAGATCCGGGCACCACCTGGACCTCTGGCTCTGCGTGCTCCATGCTGAGTGGGGAGAGGCCAGGTCAGTGACACGTTGGCTGGGGACAGCACTGTCTCCCATGTCCAGAGCCTGTGGCTGCACCCTGACCCCAAGGAACCAACTCAAGGTTCCCTCAAGATTCCCACATAGTTGAACCTGCTCCCATGACAAGGGCCCTGGTGGGGAGCAAAGTGTGGACAGCTGGAAGGCTGCGGTGGCCAGTTTAGTCAGAGAATACACTTCCAAGGGCTTAGTCTACAGGGACCCAGCACAGCCCTGCCCAGACCACACTGGTTTCCACAACAAAAGTGCCACAAAGACTTCTCAGTCATTCAGAAGCTGGCGCAAGCCCTGGACACAATGTGAGTTCCAAGGTGCGAACCCACTTCTGATAATGGCTCCCTTTAGGGCATCCAGGGGCAGGGAAGCTGGCTGGGCAGATCTTAAGACCGTCACATTTAAATTCCAGCTCCCAGGCCAGCCCCGTGGCGCACTCGGGAGAGTGCAGCACTTGGGTGCGCAGCAGCGCTCCCGGCCGCGGGTTCGGATCCTATATAGGGATGGCCGGTGCGCTCACTGGCTGAGCGCGGTGCGGGCGACACCAAGCCAAGGGTTGCGATTCCCTTAACTGGTCACAAAAATAAATAAATAAATAAATAAATAAATAAATTCCAGCTCCCTTGGGTCACTACAGCCCTCCCAAGTAGAATAAAAGTGGGTAAACTTCTAGGGCTGGCCCGTGGCTTACTTGGGAGAGTGTGGTGTTGATAACACCAAGGCCACGGGTTTGGATCCCTATATAGGGATGGCCGGTTGGCTCACTTGGGAGAGTGTGGTGCTGACAACACCAAGTCAAGGATTAAGATCCCCTTACCGAACATCCGTATTAAAAAAAAAAAAAAAGTTGGTAAACTTCTGCTGTAAAGGGTCAGAAAGTAAATATGTTAGGATTTGTGGGCTAACCTTATCCACCTACTCTTTTTT
Organism: Galeopterus variegatus; assembly: GCF_000696425.1. Lineage (NCBI taxonomy): Eukaryota > Metazoa > Chordata > Mammalia > Dermoptera > Cynocephalidae > Galeopterus > Galeopterus variegatus. The sequence goes on from NW_007726917.1 coordinate 176,062, forward strand.
TTAATAGCACTTTAAGAATGTAACTGTTATTCTTAGCTCACAGGCTGTGGACCAAACCAATCTCAATGAGCCAACCACCAATGTAGGATAACCCACATGTCAGAAGTTTAGGGATTAGAATTAGGAAACACGGTGGAGCCCACCTCGTATGTTGATTTAAAGGAAGAAACAGTTCTGTAGGGTGTGTGTGACAGACTGTTAACAAAGCCCAGCTGGCTACCACCAGTGGGCAGCTGAGCACGTGTAGAGGGCAGTGCGGCCAGGCCCAATGTGCCTTCCAGCCTCTTCCTTACCTTGCACCGCCAACAGCTCCCAGCACACCCCTGAAGTCATCAGAAGCTGCCTGACAGAGAGAGACGCAGTCAGCCCACCCGCTGCAGCCATTCCCTGGCACTTCCTGAGTGCCGGATCCTGAGCCAGGTGCCCTCCCTCACTGCCCTGTGTAGGCTCCTCACCATCCCCACACTCCACTCTGGAATCCGCAGGGGCAGAGACTCACCTGGGTATCCCACCAGTACACAGCAGGGCTGGGATTCCCACCCATCTGACCCCAGCCCACACTCCCAACTCAGGGCCACAGCCTCTCGCCACTCTCCAATGGTCTGGCATCTGAGGGCTCCTTGTGCCACCTGAGGGTACAGGCGGACAGTCTACCAATTTGGTCTGGCCCTGACTGGCCAGCAGTGGATGTGATGAGCAGAGGTGGCGGAGCCCTGGCCAGGCCCTCCCAGCAGTCTCTGTGCAGTGCAGAAGAACTAGGGCTCAGGAACCTCTTGCCGTGTGGCCCTAGGAGGGTGGAGGAAAGAGTGCCATGGAGTGCTGGGGACAGATGAGGGCCCTGCAAACTGTCCCAGTGTCACTTGACCATGACCCCAAGCACATGGCTAATGTGCTTTCCTCCTCTCTCTTCCTGGGACATAGAAATGTTTCCGGAACCCTCAGCAGCAACCACAGAGGAGGTGCCGGAGTCACACTGTGTCCCAGACTACTAGAGTGACACATGGGGAGGGGCAGAATGGCCCCAGGGGTGCCAGACAGCAGGGGAGAAATGCTTCCCGATGGGTTCAGAACCAAAACAAGCCCCCTCCCACCAGCCTTCTGAGCTGCCTTCTCCCGGGAAGTCTGCTCATGTGGGCTCAGGGTCATCTGTCCTCTAGGGCCCAGTGATAGAGAACTGCCTGTTCCCACTGATGGGGGCAGGGGGCGGGATGGAGAGGGGAGAGGCTGAACAAAGACCCTTATCTGCTGTGTTTGTCAAGAAGACTCAACTAGAGACGTGTCCAAGAGAAAGACTGTGTAGGCAAAGCAGAGGACACCAAACCCTCGAAGCATCTGCCACAGCTCCAGCCAGGCCACTTCCTACTGTAGACAACATCAGGCAGAAGAGCCAGCCTGCAGAGTAACAGTCACCAGAAGCAGGAGGAGGGCATTACCTGTCCTGCAGGGATGGATTCCAAGGAATCAGAGCATCCCCGGGCAATGGGCTGGTCCTCGGGAGTCAGACTGTCGGTGGATGAGAGGCTGCTGGCCAAGGCCTCCTCCTGCACGAACATGATTCCTGGAGAGACCAGGGGTGGGTGGGTGGGCGGGGAGAGCAGCTGTTTAACAAGGGCTGGCCCTTAGGCTACCAAGCATGGCCAGGGGGCGGGGGGGCTAGCCAGACCCAGAAGCTCAGCCATTTGGATTACAGAACACATGGAAAATGTTAAAACTGAAATCTCAAAATAACTCAAGAAAGAAGAACAAATGACTGCTTATCTAATCTCAGAGATAGGCTTTCTGGGCAAATGCAAAGGAAGAAACTGATAGGTGTGACTCCATAACAATTAAACTTTTATAGATACATTTTTAAAAACTAACCTAAATAAAAATTAAATGAAATGAGAAAAAAGTACTTGCATTATTTGATGAAGGTTTATATCTTTAATCTGTAAAAAGCTCTTACAGATTATAAAACCGGGGAGGAGAGGGAGGGGAGAAGGTTGGAAACCCCACTGACAGACCGGAAAAGACATGAGCAGACATCCACGTTAGAATGGCCAACAAATACGACATATGAAAAAAACGCTCACCCTCACAAGTACACAAAGAAAGGTGAGTTGAGGCAGACCAGTTTTATCTTTCACTTTGGCAAAGGTCAGATTGTGCGACCTGGCCCCAGCATAACTGGGCAGAGGTGGGCACTGGGGTGTGAGCTGGCCCACCCGCTGGGAGAGCAGTTTGGCAATATGTACATCAAGAGCCTCAAATGTGTTCACTCCTGGAACGTTTTCCCCAAAAATGACTAGACATGAGCCCATCCATCCCCTGATCTGACATCTTGGCAGGGCTCGCAGATGCATAGGGCATGAGACCCCTCACTGGGAGGCCAGCTCTTGAGGGATTCAGTTTCCTCCAGGGCTGCCGAGTACAACCTGCGCCATGCTGCACCCACAGGCCCCCTTCCCGAGAACACATCCACTGACTTGCCTGGGGCCACCTCCCAGGGATAGTGGCACTCTGACCCTCCACCCTGAAGGTGCACCATCTTTTTAAATCCTGCGGAGGCTGTTTTATAAAGCCAACCTGTCTGGACATTACTTCACCCCAGACCACTTCTAGACTGATTGAGGGTAAAGCCTTTTTTAATGTGTTCCTAATGGCAGCTAGTTGGGGGAACACTGGGCGTCAGCCCCCAGTTTTGCTGAGGTCTACAGGAACCCTGGGCTTGCCTCCACAGCCCAGCTTTACCACCAGTCACCACCCATGAGATGACTCAGAGCCCTCAGGGTGCCACAGGTCAGGAGGCCCTTGTCTAGCTCAGCTGCTGCCCAGGACAGGACAACTCACACAGCCCAGGTCCCCTGCCCATGGGCTAGGCAGGCAGATAGCTCAAGCCCAGACACCCCCACAAAGCAAAGCGCCAGCGGCTGCGCACAGGAGGGAAGGGCAGCAAGCACACAGCCATGCACCAAGCACCGCCAGGGCCGATCCTGGGCTTCGCCTCTGCTGCTGTTCTCCCTCAGAATCCACCCTCTCCCCACTGATGTGTTCAAATCCTACCCATCCTTCGAGATTCACGTCAGACACCGCCTCCACTGCAAACTCCTCTGCTCTAGATCTTCTGCAAGCACCACCAAGCCACTCTGCTCCATTCTCCCTTGGACATACAGTTCATCTCCCCAAGTGGCTCCATGTTCTTCAAAGGCACTGCCCCATCATCTTGAACCACTCCCCACGCCCCCCACCCCACCAAGAATGTGGGAAAGGGAAGCCCTTAATGACCATTTTTGTTGAGCCAAGAGCAGTGCTAAGCGTGTCCCCAGATTTAGCTCATGCATGCCTCTTGTTATTTACCACATTTCATCAAATCTAAGATGCGTGGATATGGTGCCATCTTGATCTTAGTAGAAGGTGTCCACAGAAGGTTTTCCCACGACTCCATCACAAATACCAGCTGGCTGACAGCAACTAAGATATGCCACTGACTGAAAGACGCATCTCAATTTCAGAGCAGTCACAAGGTGGAAACGTGTGCATCTTAGAATCGATGAAGTAGGGTGTATCCATTTTACAGGTGAGAAAACAGCTTCAGAGAAGCTACAAGTTGCTTGAGGTTACATGGCTGGGAAGTTGGGACACAAACTCAGCTGACTGGCCCCTCGTGCCTGCTCCTAAGCACCACGCTGCACTGCTCTCAGCCCCCAGACTCAGGTGGAGTCAACTCTGGCATTTACACATCAGCCCCTACTGGTCACAATCCTCCATGGCTCCGACAGCTGGCCACTGGCTCCTGCGATGACCAGAGGCCTGGTGTTTTCTGGGCAGTGCTCCCTTCAGGAAGGCCCCTGTTTAATAAGTGTGCTCCCTTCTATGGAATCAGGCTGGGAGCCACAGCTAAGGTGAGCAAAGCTGCTTCCACACGGGAGTAATCCCTGCCCATCCAAACAAGATCCAGTAACATGCCTGAACACAAACGTGGATGCCTCCACAGCAGTGAGGAAAAAAGCAACATTTTCTTGCTACTGCCGCCCAAGCCCTGTTTGGACACAAGGAAATGTGGACAGGGACAGTCTGTCCACTTCCTTCCTGGACTATGGCCTGTACAAACAAGTGGTCAGAAAGGGCCACTCAGCGGATGGGACAGGGGACATCAGAAGAGTCCTTGAATAGGGGTCCAAACTTCATTGTTTCTCACCAAAAGGAAAAGATGTGCACACAAAGACATCCACTGCAGTTTTATTTACAAGAGGTGCAAATCTGGAGACAACATCTAAATGTCCAGTGACTGCGAAGGGGGACAGACTACAGAGAGCCACTCTGAGGAGAGCCCCCAGGGCAGGAGGGCAGTGAGGAAGGGGGAGTTGAGGCCTGGGCTGCTGCCAGGGCTTCACCATCACAGGGGGTTGCTGTCTGCAGCTGCAGCCTTGCGGGGACACCGCATCCACCCCGCCTGCCCGGGGCCTGCTCTTCACCAGCGTGTCCTCCACCTGGCTTGTTCACTCCGTCCCTCCATTACTGATTCAACAGATGCTGACTGAGAACTGGCTGTGTCCCTGGCCTTGAGGACATGTACCTACCTCCCTGACCCCAGAAGCCTATAGTTATGCAGGTCCTCCACAGGCTCGCCAGTGTCATGGAGGCCCCTAAGAGGAGCTTGGCCCTGCTACAGGAGGGGGGTCAAGGAAGCTTCCTCACAGTGATTCAAACCTCCTTTCCTTTCGTGTAAAAAAAAAAAAGCAACTAAAAATTCTCAGTCAAGAGTTTGACAAAAGCAAATGGGCAATCACTGGCACCTAAGCCCACCATTCCATTCTTACAAACTCTCTTCTGCGTCTCACGGCCGTAACCTTGGTGCGCTGCTCTGCAATTGGGCCTTCAGTCTCAACTAAGCACTTCTCCTGTCTTCTTGTCCAGTCTTCCTCTCCCTGATGGACGGTTGCGGAGTATTCTGTACCACAGCTGACTCTCCCTCATCCTCCATTGTTTACATCACGGCCACGTTTTGCCAGCATTTCACCTCCCCCTTCCCCAGTATCTTATCCCTCTAAGAGAAAATCCCCACTAGTGGGGTTACCAGGTCAAGGGGTGGGAACATTTTTCTGGCTCTTGAAACACAGGGTCAAACTGTTTTCCCAGGACCTCACACCAAGTCCTGCGTCTCCAGGAGCCCGGGAGGGCGGCGTTCTTTCCTGCATGTCCCGAGCCTTGGCTCCACTCGGGATGGCACACCCTCCCCTCTTCCGTGGGGGCCGGGCCAGCGAAACGCTCATGACACCTGCTTCACTCACTCATCTCCGAGGACGCCTGGGTTCAGAGGTGAAAGCCCTTTGAAAACGCTAAGACAGTGGGCAGATGAAAGGAATTGGTCTTCTGGGGGTCCATGGGGACACAGACAGCCCATATTGGCCCCACAAAAGCAGTGTTTTGAGGCTGGATCACACCATAAGAGCCACAGAAACAAGGCAATGATAAAAAAAGTTCCCCACACAGGGATCAGGGCTCCAAACTCAGTAAAATAACCAAGCTTGGCTTCCCATGTACAAGAAGCCACCTGCCCACACAGATTCCTTGGGGGAACAGGTCCTCATGAGCCAACAGCCCAAGCCTGTTCAAAGGGCAGTCTCAGGGCCCTGTTAAACACTCTGCGGTGTCCTACGGGAACTGGACACGGGTGTCAGAACAATTGGGAATCTTCATTAAGCAAGCAGAGCTAGAATCAGGCCAGTCACCCCTGCCATGTGCCACCCAAGAGGAGCTGGCCTGCAGAAGGCCCTCCTGTGTCTGACCCTGTAGGCAGCAGGTGCCAGTATCTCTCCCCCAACCCCGGGCCAGCAAGGGGGCCCAGGCAGTGCAGTGCGGCTCCACTAGGAGCAAGATACATACATGAGGGCCGGCCCGGTGGTGCACTCGGTAGAGTGCAGCGCTTGAGAGTGTGGCGGCGCTCCCGCCGAGGGTTCGGATCCCATATAGAGACCGGTCCGCTCACTGGTTGAGCGCAGTGAGGGCGCGACACCAAGGGTTGCGATCCCGTTACCGGTCACAAAAAAAGACAAAAAGGGAAAAAAAAAAAAAAAAGATACATACATGATTACCTTGGTTAGAGAGGATGGGCTGGGGCAGGGAGGCAGAGGCGGGAGCCACGGTGGTGGGGGAGCTGCTGGGTCTTATGCAGGGGGCAGCTGACAGCCGAGAATCCTCACCACCCTGAGGAGGAGTGCTCAAGTCAGGCCAGGAGAGAAGAGAACACAGGAAGAACAGGAGGAGGCCAGGGACATGAGGAGGGAGGAACTCAACGGGTCTCACCTAATCCTCACAACTGTCATGGTCCCCATCTCACAGATGAGAACAGAACATGTGACTTGCCCCAAGGTCACGCAGCCTGGGAGTGGTAGAGCCTGGACAGAGCTATCTGCTGGCCTCCTCCCCCCTCCCCCCACTGAACCAGCTCCTTCCTTGGCTGGCTCCTCCCACCTCCCACACAAAACTCACCTTCTTCTCTGGGTTGCTCAATTTGGACTTGACCTCCTTGGCTTTCTGAATTGCTTTTAGCACTTCCACGGTGTCCAGCTCTTTCTCTGTGGTCACTGTGTCATCCAGACAGACCTACAGAGAGTCCAGAAAGTAGCCATCAGCATGGGCACTGGCAAGCACGGTTGGGGAGGAAGGACAGAGGAGGGAGCAGAGCCTGCTGAGCAGCAGGTGTGAGCACCGCTGGACGCCGAGGGAGACTCAGCCTGCTGGGGGGTGGGCTCCTCACCACCCACGGAAGGGACCTGGGAGCACCCTGGGGGCCGGAGAGGTTCCACATGCCTCGTCTGTCTCTGAGAGTCCCTCTCCAAGAATGGGAGGCAGTGACTTCTTGGGTGGCTAGGATTGGAGGAAGGGCATGATTTGAATCAAACCCCCAGTTACAGGCTGAATGCAGATTGTTGAAGAGCAAGGGGAAGCCTTCCAGGCAGGGTTACTGGGAGGACAAAGACACAGACAGCAGGAGAGGACAGGGCTCCCAATCTGTGAATGCAGGGGTGGGGAGGGCATAGTAGTGGAGTGAGGGAAGGTCCCTAGGGCCTGGACAGGAGCTGATGCCATGGGGTGGGAGTCTCCCAAGGTCAGAAGCCCAGGAAGGGGGAGGAGATGTCATCTTGTGATCATCTTGGTGACACTATGAAAGAAGGGACATGCAAGGCCAGAAAGAGGGGTGTGGGACGCAAATAGACTCCCAGGTGTTTTCCGGCCTGGGATTTGGGGAGAACACAGGCTCCAAGGAATGGGCAGGGTGGGCAGGGGCCTGCTGGAGGCTGAAGTCTGGACAGGCACAGCCAGAAGGCAGCAGATGTTAGGCTGGCTGCACTGACAAGGCTGGGAGCACCTTCGGGTTTGCAGTCAAGACTCTGTGGCCAGAAGTCATCCAGGGAACATGATTATTTAAAGTATCTTATTTCTGATTCTTGTTTAGAATATACGATGTTATTTTTTTAAAAGTTGAAGACAGTCCCTCTACATTCTGTGCCTGTTTGCTCGGGAGGTGGGGAGCCCCCTGGCCTGAAGCTCTGACCAAGGTGTAAGAGGAAGCTGAAGCTCACTAGGGAGCACACACGGGCAGGCAGCACCAACAGGAGAGGGGCGGGAGGCGCGAGGGAGCCTTTTCTTAGGGAGGCAGTGGACTTCCCAGAGCCAAGCGACCTCAGGTGGGATGTTCTTCTGAAGCAGGCAAGGGTAGAACAGTGGACACCCCCCACCCCCAGCTCTGCCTGTGCAGACGTGGGCTCCTCTGACAGGGCTTACCTCGGAGGCCCTCTCTCCAAACTGAGCGAGCACCTTGGTCCGGTAGTCAGGGATGATGCTCAGAGGGTTGTTCAGCAGAGCCACGTGCTCCAGACAGGGGAGGCTGCCTATGCTCCTGACCTCTTCCATCTGCAAGGTACAAGTTCCATTCCTCCTGGTGCCTTCTCTGAACACTACAGCAACATGGCAACACACCTAATGGCTTCGTATTTTTTCTTTTTGTGGCAGGCCAGTATAGGAATCGAACCCTGGACCTTGGTGGTATCAGCACCACACTTTAACCAACTGAGCTAACTGGCCAGCCCTCTGATGGCCTCTTTTAAATGAAAGGAACCGTAATGCTCTTCTTTAAAGTGATAAACACCAAGGCACAGAAATCCCAGAACCCTGAGATCCTTTTGGGATGTGGCTCACCTGGTCGATTCTGTTGTCGCGGAGATCCAGGTTGACCAGGGAGTAGAGCTTGTGCAGCCCACTCAGACTCTCCAGGAGGTTGCCTGCCAGGTTCAGGGTCTTGATGTTCCCCAGTTTGGTGTGAACCCCTTCCAAGGAGGAGAGCTTGTTGTAGGAGAGGTCCAGATGCACGAGGTTGTACAGGTGCTATAGCAGCATTGAGAACAGGGTAATGTGGTTCAGATCAAGTCTCCAAAGAAAGGGACTGCCACTAATGGTGTGACGGGCCTTCCCACCTAAACCAACCAATTGTGTGGTTAAACTAAGCAAGTCAGTCCTGTTCAGTTATTCTGACAGTTTTGGAAAGGGAAGGCCCTCCTCCCCTGCACATGCCACAGCCCACTGGCACCCCCTGCAGACAGGTTAGGGATGAACAATGAAAACAAGGCTGTCCATCTTCAGGACAGAGATGGATCATCTTCATCAAGCTTGGTTTGTATTGACTCATCGTTTCGAATTCTTTGGAACAACTATTCAGTGCATCCCTGGGACTCTAAAGGGAAGGGGGCAGCCTCTACTCTTACAAATCCCTGGGGTAGGCCAAATTCCCAAGGCTGCATCAGCCTCCTGAGCTCTCAGAAGAACAGGCCTTAGAAGAGCAGGCCCCTAGGAGTACATGCAGGTGGCACTGGTCTCCAACAACATTACCTCCCCTGGGGTAGGCCAAATTCCCAAGGCTGCATCAGCCTCCTGAGCTCTCAGAAGAACAGGCCCTTAGAAGAGCAGGCCCCTAGGAGTACATGCAGGTGGCACTGGTCTCCAACAACATTACCTGTAGATTGTCCACGACCAGCACCCCATTGTGACTCAGGTCCAGGAATTCAATCTTTGGGATCAGTTTCTTGTGAAAGAAAAGAACACCTGATGTTCCTCTGGGAGGGTGGATCCTACACAGTCCCCACACATGGTGATGGAGACCCCAGGACTCTTCCTCCTGACCACAGACTCCTGGCTGGCCATCCCTGCAGGGCCGCTGATGCAATGCCTCCCGTTGTCCACCCAGCAGCACATCCAAAGGAACACACAGGGACTCCAGTGCTGAGCACTGTTTTTCCAGAACACTGGCTTGTCAAAATGACAAATGGTAAGGTCCCAGAGAAGGGAGTCTGTCCTTCAATGTTGCTCACACCCACTGAGAAGCACAAATATAGGAAACACACTGCTATCACCCAAATGCCACCTGATATCTCTCTTACATGGGCACATCTTTAACCTATGGAGTGATTTTCTGCTCCATTTAGAAGTATATGTCATATCTTACTGCAGTTCTATTATATCAAATGTACGTGCAATTAATATGCTTCATTTGTTTCTAAATATTACCTCGTCAATTTTGAATAATCCCATTTTGAAACTAACTTAAACATTGTAGGCAATGCACAGAGCACTGTACACAGGTTTCCTGTGGTCCTTCCAGAAAAAGCCAAGTTAAATACCCAACCTTAGGGTTTGGTCAGACAAGAGAAGTCCCTAGCACTGGTTGCTGAGAGCATACCACAGACTCATCGATCTCAGAGATGCTGTTGTGGCTCAGGTCGAGAGTGGTCAATGCTTGCCAGGTGGGGATGACGGCAGTCACAAGGCCTTCGAGGGCTGTGCCTTCTGGCTCCCATTCATCAAATTCCAAGGCTTCAGGAACAAGGACTTCCTGCATAAGAACACCTGTAGAGCACCATACTCCGGGCCCTCACGCAACACTCACTGGGAACATGATCATTGCAAAATTTAAGGAAAGGCTGCAGCATATTTAACATGTGGAAGTGAATTTGCATTAAAATGGGGCTTGGGTTCATACGACTTTAAGCGATTGTGAAATAACTGAAAAGTTCAGCAACATAACAGCCACTTAGAATATGTTCTGGCCCTGCTTCAGAAGCGCACACTTTTCAAGCCTACAGGACCTTTTGCTACTGCCTTTTCTGGCTTTAATATTAGAGACTGAAGGTCAGAATTCATGGAGCTTCTAGGCAACTGTACTTTCTGAACTGACAATGTGGTCTCCACTGCAGACAGCAGGCTCTTTTAACCATTACTTCACAGGGATGAAATCCAGTAAGGCTAATACAAGGGCAGCAGCATGGAGCACAGAGAGCTTCAGGGGGAGGAAGGCAGGCCGCTTCATTTTACTTCTGATACCCACAAGATCTCTCCCCTCACAACAGATCACCCCGGGCTCCTCCAGCCAGCAGCGAGTAGTGCCCTGGAGAAGGACAAGGCGGCCCGATGCCCCTGCTTCCTCCACAAGCCTCCTCCTTTCAGTCAGTCGCCTCATGAGAAAACTTTCTCACCCAACCTGAGTCTTGATCAGACACCGTAAGTCATAAAATTAGCCACTATAAGCTCCTTCTTTACCTGGGGAAGGATTTTAACATTACTAAGGCGCAATCCATAAAAAGGTAAAAAGAAAAGAAATCTACATTCCCAGTTCGAATTTTTCTGTTGCTCCCGTGCAAACAACAGGGCCTAGCACTTCCACTGCCTCAACTGCCACCTCAAGTCCACGAACAAGCTACAAATGAGTGCTAAGCCAGTGCCTGCTAGGCTTAGAGAAACCATTATACCAATCTAACCAATAAAGGTCCTGCCACTTGCCACAACTTAACAATTTGTTCATTAAAAACCAATGGCTTTTTGGGGGGGCGAGGGGGAACACCCAGTTCCTTAAAACATCTTGTTAACAACATTGATTTTTGATGAAAATGTGTACTAAAGCGTCCCAGGGGCTGTTGAGTGTTGGGAGGCCCCGCACGAGTGTGTAGCTACCAGGGAGAAGGTCCAGCCTCTGGGTACTGACAGACAGCAGTGTCCACACCCATCCACAGCCTGGGACCTTGTCCCACAGACAGGGCCCCAGGGAAGAAACAGGTAAAGTTTACCTTCATGGAGGTTGCTGAGAAGCGGACGCTCATTGTGGCTAAGGTGGGCTTCGATGCCACCAGCCCTCGGATGTGCTTAGCATCACAGTGACTTATCTGGAACAAGAAACAGGTGAGTCTCAAGATACGGCATCCTTGTTCCATCAGAAGGCCCGGGAAGTGAGTGTTCATCACCCATACACAAAAGAAGCACGACAACAGGCAAGCCCGAATCCTCCTACGGAAGGCAACTCAAAACCTTAGTCTTTTTCCCAATGTTTAGCGCTAACTTAACATCCTCTGAAGTATCTCATAAGAAGAGTGTCTGGTTTCTCAGACTCACAATGAACCACAAACTCCATTTCCTCTGTAACGGCTCTTTGGGACTTGGCTGGTAGACAGTAAATGTGGGTCCTGGACACCAGAGCCGGAGAACAAGTGGCCTTCACACTCAGTAAGTGGGGTGGGCCCTCCTGCTCACCAGCCCCTGCTCCACTGACCCCAGCTGTCCTGTGGCAACAAGTTAAAGGGTACAGGCCAAAGCACACTCTCCTATGCCACTTGCCCCAGCGCTCCACACCTACAGACCCAGATTGACAGAGCCTCAGCCTGCTGAGCTGGGGCTGGGTTGCGCTTCCTCTCATTTCTCAGTCCTTATCCAGCCTGCAGTGGTTGAGGCACACACCACAAGTTTCCATCAAAGGGAGTGGTCCTCAAGGTCTCTTAGATAAGCCTAGACTGTTGCAGGCAGAATAGTCCAAAGGGTGGCAGAGGCTCTGGAGTCAGACTCAGCTGAAACCAAATCCCAGCTTTCCCTCATTAACTGTGTGTTCCTGGCCAATCTTCCTTACCTCCCTGACCCTGTTTCCTCAACTGTAAAATGGGAACAAAAGTGCCCACTTCACAGGGCTGTTGGGAATTTAATCTAGGAGTGTACATCAGACATGGGACACAGGGCTGAACACAAAAAAAGCCACGCTCAGGAAACACATGCTTTAAAACATTTTTTACTATTCATTACTGACTCCCCTTCCTTTTTAAAAATGGTAATAAAATCAGCATTGCAAACCAAGGAGTTCAGCAGTGAGTAATGCAAAGCATTTCTTGTTAAGTGTGGGCGCCCCAGAGGGCAGAGAGCCCTAAAAGTCCTTTGCTGACCTGCCTTGGGAAACAGAGACTGGGACTTGGCTCTTTCTGACCCTCAGGATGACTTCCCAGGACTGTCCCCACAAGGAGGTCCAGGAGCCGGGTGCTGGTGCTCCACCCTATCTAAATGCCCCACGGCCTGTGCCAGGGGCAGAGACACGCAGAGAGCCAAGGATAAGAGAGGCCCCTCTTTCTCTGCCTTCAGAGGTGTCTGACTTACCTAGAAGAATCTGCCATATACTGCCACACACAAAAGGAACAGTACCTTATGAAGGAATCTGGAAACATGACATCAAGAATGCTCCCTAGCCCCAGTCAGGAACAAGATAATGCCTGCGTGGGGGTCGGCCCTGCCTGGGCTCCAGTGGCCCTGGGCCTTACCTCCACCTGATGAAGAGACTTGAATATTGACAGATCAAATGGCAGGAGCTGCTCCTGAATGTTGCTGGTCCCAAAAGGTCCTTCTGTGCCAGAGACCTGAGGCCAAAGATGTCGCTTGAATTAGGGATGCTGATGCAGCCGCTCCCCATCCACGTTCCTGGGGTAGTGCTGCAGCAGCTACGAAGCACCAAGCTTTGACCACTTCTACCTTCAACAAAGCAGGCTAAGGCCAAGGTTTACAGTAATGGGACACTAGGTCACGACTGCCCCCTGGTGCTCACAGCCAGAAGCACAGTGTCAAGAACACCAGGTGGACTTCCTTCCACCCATGGTCTCCTCCACACACACACACACGCCAACCAGTGAGCTGTTAGGCCATGGCAGGCTGCAAACTCATCGACTGAGCATCTCTCCATGACTGAGCTGCTGCAGCTTTACCTTAAGGTACTTAAGGCGACAAGTGAAGTCCAGGATGTGCCCAAGGTCAGTCTTGGCATCCCCGCTGGTGCACGTGGGCTTTCCCTGCTGCAGCTGCTCGGTGACCGCATAGAGCTGTAGGGGCCCGATGGCAAAGACCTCGCCAGCCCCCAGGAGCTGTTCTCCTGCAACAGCCATGCCCAGAGGGATGAGTGGGCAGCCCCATCTCCATCCTGTCATGTGTCCTAGGGATCTGCCCCACAGGCCAACAGTCAAAAAGCACTTGGTGAGCACCTACTATGAACACCACTATGTCAGGATGAAGCCATGCCCTGAGCACGCTGGAGCAGCTGCCTTCTTGAGCTCACACTGGGCCCAGGGCAACCCTGGCCACATGGTAATGAAGGAGGCAGGGGCCATGGAGCTGTGCGGCTGGGGAGCTACCCTGAGGAGTGAGGCCAAGTCAAGATCTAAGGCACTGAACCAGGGCAAGGCTGGTGAGAGGCAGCACTCTAGGTGACAGACCTACAGTGCAACCTCCAAAATGCAGATGTGGAGGGTAGAAGCAGGACCAAGATGCCAGCACAGTACAGAGCCTGAGAGCAGGATGGGTTCTGAGCCAGACTGACTGGCATCTGGTCCTCCTTCCAGCCATGTACCCTCAGCAGGGTACTGGGCCTGTGACGCTCAGTGTCCTCACCTGTACCTATGGCTCCTGGGGAAGGCAGTAAGAAGCTGAACAGCAGGCTGGACCACAAGAATCACTCATCACATGTTAGCTCTTGTTACTAACCTCTCTGGCAGGACCATGACCCAGGTGCATGAGGACAGCATGCCACCCACCTTCTGGCACCCCACCACAGGCCTTTGGAATAGATCCTGAGCCTGGGAGAGCCCCCAACACAGGTACTCGAGAGTCCTAAGGTGAAGGACCACAGCTCCCCAGACCTGGCTACCTATAGGGCAGGCAGGTGTTTAGGCTTGGCTGGGGACCAGGTCCAGGGAGTTGGGCAAACCCACGGAGGGGAGCCCTGGCTGGAACTGACTCGGCACAGCTCAACAGATGTAGTTCTAAGCCACCCTGGGCCTCTGGCTGCCCAGTTACTTCAAGGACCTATGGCTACGTACCTTTTTCAAAGAGCTCTTCAGCCAGTGCCGCAGTGATGCCATTTATCTCCTGTGGAGAAAATAAAACCTGCAGTTAGAAAGTGCACCTGCCGGAGTCACTGGGATTTGCATGTTCCCTGCTATCTACCCACTCCAATGTTGCAGTGCCAACAGTGGAGGGGGTAGATTATAGGTTTATAGAGCGTAAACCTACAATGAAGCAAGGAACTTAGAAGGGAAACTGTAACACCAAAGTCAAGGCTTCAGATCCTCATACCAGCCAGCCACCAAAAAAAAAGGGAAACAAATATTTCCAGTTATACGAATACCTGAAATATCTCAAAAGTAAAATGGACACCAGACTAATGCTGCAATTCTGAGTCCACATGGACACTGCCAGAGTTGCACTAGGGCCCAGGAGGCCAGAGAACTGGCTATACCAAGGGATGGCTGGAAAGCCAGCAGCTCCCAAAACTGGCTCTGGGAGTTCCTAAGAAAGGGTCTGGCAGAGAGGAAGTCCTATTCCTTCTGGAAAACAGGACCTATCATCCGAGTGGGAAGAAGGACCTCCCACAGCCAATCCTCCCTGGGAATGACCATTTCCACATTCTCTCACGTTTCAAATGTGTCTCAGGAAAGAGTGAACACTCGTTCTCTTCCTGTGTTCTTCCCTTCCAGACTCACAACAGTAACACTCAGCCCTAGGTTTGCAAGAAAGAGGTAGGAAAAGATTTCCTTTGTAAATGACATGATGAAGGAGGCAGGACAAGGACGAGCATTCAGTCATATTAACAGCTACCATGCTGGGATTTTAACCCCACTGGGCAATGAATGGCCTGAGCACTCAGTAGGTACTGGCTCACTGAACCTTCCCAATGCCTTATGAGAGGAAGCTGTTATCTCGAACCCTGTTTCACAGATAAGCAAACTGAGTGAGGTGGAGGCACTGTGACCCTCCAGTTTTACAGAAACTAGCAAAGCCACACACAAGCACTTGGCCTCTGGCCTCTCTCTGTATACACCAATTGCCTCTACATTCTAGTGGTGCACTTGTGAGGTTGGCAGGGCCCCTCAACGCCCTCGGCCCCACTCCCCCACATCTGACAGGTTAAGAATTTTTTTTTTTTTTTTTTTTTT